>NC_064855.1:93252905-93387905 GCF_024139225.1 Suncus etruscus | reverse complement strand
ACAAGGCATATTATACCTGTTGCTTCTTATGAATCTAACAATAAAAAGGTTAGGATGTTTTTGGCTAAGGCAGTTGTGTATTTCTTCACTGCAGGAACTGGCCTTTGCTAATAAGAACAAGCTTAAAATTTTAGCCACCAGAATGTCCCTCACTATGGTTTTAACCTTTTCAGGTTTTAAAAAAATGTTCTTAATTCTTACAGAAGTTTTCAAAGAAAGTACTTATTAGCAAAACTATCTCAGATAGTTTGAGGCCCAGTCTTTTGATGGTGAGTGGCAGATGCCATCATCTTTAGTTATCCTTTTAGTGTGAGGAAATAAAAGAAGTACAGAGAGAGATAAAAACATTTTTCAAATTCTGTTCAGTGGGAAGATTGAAGTAGTCATGATGTTTTTCAGAAACACCTAAGCTCAGCTCTTCTAGCAAAATATCTGAACTTTATTAAGAAATCTTGGCAACAAGAATTATAATAATCATAAATTCTACTTATATGGAAACTTCCTCAAAATTGAATTGCAAGCATGAATAGCACATTATCAATCATTCTTTCACTTTCATCTGGTAGGATGTTTCTTTTCTTAACAAATTCAAGAAAGAAGAGGTTGGTATTTGCAAATGTCATTTGATGAAAGAATAGGCCTTGCTTATTTATCAGACTGATCCATTGTCTCTTCTGCCCCTACAATAATCCTTAACCCATGCATGGGCCTCACAACCTTTCAGAAACCAGGAATGTATATGGCAAAAATGGATGCATGGGCATGGTCCCCAATCATCCTAAATTTTTAGAAGCCTCTATTCTTACCACAAAAGCAGATCCCCTTGACCTTGTTTCAGATACAATCTAAACTTAACAGTTACAGTTATTGCCTGTCCTTTCTCTCCAGTAAATAAGTGATTTCTTTTTGTTTTGTTTCCTGCTAAAGAACAATTTATTTGAGATTGAAAATAGGAGAGAACTGAGAAGGAACATTTGCAAGTGACAAAAACCACATTAACACAATAGACCAAGCCCTATTCTTTCTTAGATGACATATATAGGGAAATATCTAAACTCAGTTATTTGGGACTTTTTGAAGAGGCCTGCTTACCTAGACTCAAGAAGTCTAGGGTTCATTCTCAGTGAACTTAGTCAAGTAGGTTAATGGTTAAATGATAAAGTTCTAGAATATGTTGTTACTCAGGCTCTGTAGCTCTAGAGATGACAAAAGTTGCCTCAACAGTACATTGGGACTTCCTTGTGACACTTGGGAAGTCCTGTGGTGGTTTGGGAACCAAACCTGGGTCTCTCACATACAAGGTATGAGCTCTAACCACTGTACTCACTCCAAGATGCTCCACTTTTTACTTATTACTTCTCAAGTTTCAAATCTTTGTGGACCTCAGAGCTAGAAAGCTACCTTTAGTAAGAATTGAGAGTAGTCTTTAAAAAAATTGGGGAGTGGAACACACCTGGCTCTGCTCAGGACTTTCTCCTGGCACTGTGTTCATGGATCACTTCTGCAGGGTCTCAGCAAGAATAGATGGTGCTAGTGTTGAACCCAGGTTGGGGTCATACAAGTCAAATGCCTTACTCACTCTACTATTTCTCAAGACCCAACTGGAGAGCATTCCGAAAGAAACATCTCCCTTCATCCTTCCCCAGTCTTCACATATATATTAACATACTGTTCTTGTTTTATTTTTAACTGAAAAATCCCTTGTTTAAAAATAAAATAAGAACTCTTCTTCACTTACTGGCAATATCTATAGTGATTATATTTTATGCTTGGTATTGCATGAAAAAGTCCAAACAAAAATGCTCTGCTGGATCTGCTTTGTTTCTAAACCTGAAGAAAAACAAGAAGGAATCTTTGTTCTTTGAGTTCCCCTAGGATGAACATTTATTTTTATCACATATTCTCTATCCTAATGAATTGACATGCAAAGGGCCAGAGCTATAGCTGAGTGCTTGTTTTACATGCACAAGGGCCAAGGTTTTGATCTCTGGAACTACACAAAAAATACTGACAATTTATCATCTGTTTTATAACTTTTTTAGTAATAGAGAACTTAACATTCTCTATTATGGAGTTTCTATTAAAAAATAATACCATTCTGTATCTGTGAAAGATCTGTGGTGAATAGGGTTATACCTAATTCAATTTGGCAAATATTAATTCTGAAATATTTTACAGGTAATTGTGTGTGTGTGTGTGTGTGTGTGTGTGTGTGTGTGTGTGTGTGTGTGTGTGTTTGGTTTTCAGGTCATACCCAGCAGCGCTCAGGGTTTACTCCTGACTCTATGCTCAGAAATCGCTCCTGGCAGACTTGGGGATCATATGGGATTCGAGCCACCATCCTCTGCATGCAAGGCAAACACCCTATGTCCATTCTATCTCTCTGGCCCCAATTTCTAATCAGATTAATCATTAATATTAATCATTAGTCATATTAAATATATCCCCTGCTGATATTAGTACATTTTGGTAAAATAAATGTAAGTGCTCGTGAGTATGTTCATGTACAGTAACATAATACTGGAAGTTTTTATTTCTAGTTCTTTATTTGACTTGATATATTATAAATTGGTAAAATTTTATGCTATCTAATTATATTTTATGTGCAAAGGCTAAACATAAAAATATATGATTTTGAAAAGTTTTAGTTCATTTAAAGAATACATTATAACTTTTACAAGTATAAACACTGGCAAAATTATTGACTCAATTTATCTGTTTAACATAATGCACATTTAGGATTCATTTCTTTCTTAATGTATGTTTTACTTCTGTGTTTATTTGTCATGCATATGAGCACTCTGCAAGATTTTGATCAACTATTCAAAATAGTTCTTGCAAATAAAGAAAAAGATTAAGCAGAAAGCTTAAGTGTCTTTCTAAAATTACCTACTACCATAACTTTCACTCCCTTTCTCTCTCCATCTACCCACACACACACTTGACATATACAAATGCATATGTGTGTAGAGAATGCCCAAAGATTATCACATACCTTTGCATCATAAATTTGTGGATGTTCTGAAGTACTCAGATCAGGGCAGTTACAATAGTAAATAGATTTTATCTGTAGGCAGATTCTGGTGGAGACTGTGATGCTTGTAAGGAAATCACAAGTACTATGTAAGTCATGACCTTAATTGTTGATTTTGAAGATAAAGATGACAAATCAAATTATTTATAGAATAAGATTCTTATGGAGATGTAAAATATGGACAATTATGAATCTGATATATTGTTTTGCTGAGAAAATGGGAAGGAAAATCAAGATAGATGACTTATTCATAGTTGGACAATCCTACTATTTTTTTTCTGTGTAAAGGAAGCATTGAAACTGCTGAAAGAGAATCATGCAAATAGAGATTTGAATCCTGCAGGAAATAGTAAAGGTCAGAAAATACTATAGTGAGGAATAGAAGGCATTATCAAAGGTTCTGGTAAATATGTTAAATTTGAAGCGGAATTCTTAAGCTGTTCAGCTTTTCTTTAACAGTCAATACTGGGGTTATGTAATTCTTCTTCTTTTTTTTTTTTTTTTACTATATTAGATTCCCTTCCCCTCTCTCTTCTCTATCATACTTTCTGTAAAATTATGTTACTTAACAATTTTAATGTACCCCAAAATAAAATAGTCAAGAAGGAAAAAGAACTGTTTCTGGTTTTTGACCCTGTTGGAAATACTGCAATAAATATAGAGACATGAATGTTTTATTTGAATCATATATAGTGCCCTTGATTCAGGGTAGATTCAAGAAGTAAAATTTATGGAACCTTAATTCTTAATTTTTTTGTATAAATGTCCATATTGATTTCCAAAGTGGTTGAAAATAGTTGAATAAATAAAAAATTTTGGTATCTATACACAATGGATATAGATGCTATAAGAGAAAATGAAATCATGTGGTTTGCCACTATCTAAAGAGAACTGGAGTGTGTCAAGCTTGAGTAAGTTAAAAGAGAGGGATAGATACAGAATAAAATCTCATATGTGGGATATAAAGAAACATAGCAAAGAAACAACAAAATGTCCAAAGGAGTCACAACTGAGAATTGAATTACATAACTGAGCTTACCATAGAGTGGACGGTAGGGTTGTAGAAACATTGCTGGAAGAAACAGGTACTCTAGTGGTATGTGTGATGTTGGCACAATGTATGAATAAAATTGTCACTATCAGTATTAAAAATCATGGTACATAAATAATAATGAAAGAAATGAAAGAAAAAGGCAGGAGGGATAGCACAGTGGTAGGGCATTTGCCTTGCATGCAGAAAACCTGGAACAGACCTGGGTTTGATGCCCGGCATCCCTATGGTTTCCTGAGCTTGACAGGAGTGATTTCTGAGCACAGATCTAGGGATAACCCTGCAGCACCGCCAGGTATGGCCCCAAAACGACACACACACAAAAAAAAAAATAGAAAAGAAAAGAAAAAGAAATGTAAGAAAAAAGTTTAATGGTGATATTAATCCAGTTGGTTTTCTATAGAGCAAGCTTAATTTGTGGGGCCACATAAAGTATAACGTAAAGTATGAAACAAAGGTATTTTGAGAATGGAAAATTTGGGCTGTTTGATTAGATTTATGGTATAAGAAAAGGGATAGGGAGTCATAGGCCATACCAGGTGAAAATTAATGAAGATTAGGAATAAATAGAGTAAAAGAAAGATTAAGAAACTTTTCAAGGGGCTTAAGAGATAGTACAGTGGATAAGGCCTTGCATGCTCTCAACACAAGTTTGATCCTGGCATCCCATATGGCTCTCTGAGCACTTCCAGGAAAATTTCTTGAGTGCAAAGCTAAGAGTAGCCTCTGATCACCAATAGTTGTAGCTAAAAATAATTTTTTTATTTTATTAAAAATAAATTTTTATTAGACAAAGGAAATGAATAATAATAAAATTTATTTTAAATGACAATGAAGAAGCCATCACTACAGGTTTGGAATTAGAGAAGTATATATTAGTAAAGTGTGGACAGAGCAGAACTTCTGGAATTATAAAGGAAGACTCTATCTTAGACTTAGTCCTAGGATCTGTGCAAATACCAAGATCTCTAATTAAAGAAGACTGATTTTGATAACCACAACTGAGCAGAACATTTCTTGACACCATAAAAAGACCGTGGAGTTCAACAATGAGCATGTCTGGAACCTGTAGCTGTTCCTATGACATTTTGTTTCAAGGGTGGAGAAACCCTGTATCTATTAAGGCAAGGGAATTCCCTTTCTAATTTGTCCAGTGCTAACTCTGCTTATGCAATACAACAACAACAACAACAAAAAAAAAACATAAAAATTTGCCACACCAGCCCTTCCTTCTTTTTTATTCTTCATTCTTGTTGTTGTTTAGTTGTTGCTGGTTTTTTTTTGTTTGTTTTTATTATTTTGTTTGCTTACTTCTTTTAAATTGATATTGATAGCTCCTAGATGGATTTCTTCCAGGTTTTTGTTCTTTTCCCAACAGAACCCCAGAACTTGAATCATCTTATTCTGCCTCATAAATTGAGGGTATGGGGGAAGTGGATGGTACCAGGGGCAAACAGTTGCATGAACATTGAGTGAAATTAAAAAATAATCAGACCTAAATACCAAACCCAAAGTCAAAGACAACAGAATTAAGAGATTCAATCTACAACAAGTTATATACAAAAGGGACCTGTTACACTAGCAGTCTGAGAGTAAAAAGTGGGGAGGTATGGGATGCATGTTGAACAGGAGGACAACATTGCTGGTGGGAATGGCCCTAATTCACTGTCACTATTTACCTTAATTATAACAGTGAAAGACTGTAATTTACGTTGGTCACAATAAAAATTTTAAAAAATTAGTAAAGTGTGATTAAACTCAATATACCAAGGAATATAGTGAATTTGCTCCAAATGGAACAAATCAAAAATTGTTTCATTTTGAAAGAATCCTTATTTTATAGGCATATGTCATAGAAACCTATGGCATAGGCAGAAAGTCAGAGAGAATCATTGAGAATTAGGCATCAAGTGTGTGATGACCTTGAAAATAAAAAGGAAAAAGGACTATGACTATGTGTGACTATGGAGATAAGAGAAAAGTCTCCCTTCAAAGCACATGAGAGAATTTGTCAGGGAAACCATATGAGAGAACAGAGTTCTGAAGCCTTTCCCTTTTTCCTAAGAAAAGCTTAGGAAAAAACCTTATCTGACCAAGAACTATGGGGTTAACAGTTGAAAATTATATACTTAGGCTGGTTATTAATGACATCTAACTATGGAGGTATGTTTTACCTGTTTTCTCTAACCATGGCATTTTTCCTGACCATGTCCATTCTCACTAATATTGTTTACTTCTTATGACCTCCTTGGTCTTTCAGTTGGCCCATAGTCTCATGATGGGACTCCACTTACATGCTTCAACTAAATTATCCTGGGGACCCAAAGGAGGGAACATACGGCTCCTAGCTGAGAAATTGATAAATATTTAGTGACACTTAAATGTTCTTCTCCCTTCTCAATATTGAGTGTTAAAGGCACCATAATTACCATTTTTCCTAAGGTATTGATTACCTGGATTTAAAATCTGCCTCTATTGGTTCCAGTTGCTTTACTATTACAGACCTGTATTGCAATTTTTGCTCCTTATAGTGTGCTTACGAATTTATCATGTGATAATTCAAATAAAATAAATGTATCAAGATAGACTGCACAAAATAATCAGTCAATGCATATTTTATCATGTAAATTGACAAAGAACCAAGTATTATGTGTTTAATGGCCCTTGAGAAAAGTGCTATAAGACCCCAACAATTAAATCAATGGAAGCTTGGGTTCTATAGTAAATTATTAAAGGAATATCTCACTTTGTTCTCTCTTATTAAACCTGGAACCAGGAGAGCTAATTTCATATACTGATTTTACTGCTCTTTTGTACATACTTCTTATCTTTTTATTTAAATTATTAAATCATCATGAGATATGCAGTTACAGTTTGGTTGATGGCAGTCATACCATGTCTGACTGACTTCATACTACTGCTGTTCCTTGTTTTTTTCTCCCCTCATCTGCCTACACTCTAGCCTACCTCTACAGCAGACACTACATACTTGTTCTTGAACAAATTGATTCCTGGTGCCCGAGTTTCTAGATTTTCAAAATGAAGTGAATAATATTACTACCTCCTTATATTGGTATAGGATAAAATGATAAAATTAGTTGCATTGTCCAGAGAAGAACTGACTCCATAGAAGGGATTTTAAAACTATGACTCCACTATACCTTTTCAAATTTTAATAAGATCTGATTCATTTGATGTTCCAGATGACAGGCTATACAATTATTAAACTAATGTTGGGAGGTTGAGAGATGTCTCGCTGATTTTGAAATTTTTAAGTTGGTAAACTTACAAATAAGGAAAATATAAAAAAAAAGTTTTAGGCATATTTTTTTTAAAAAAGTGCACGGACAAAAGCCAAGATTACTATCTACAGATGACTGACCGTGACAATCATGACTGGGCAGTATGTATCCTGGGACCTATAAAAAAAGCCCTAGTCTAGGATTTGGTCTACGATTGCTACAACAACCCAGATCTCCAATTCCAGAGGTCTGACTGAGACAATTGCAACTGAATGGGTTTCTGGAAACATAACGAAAGACTATCCCAAGCTCCATACTAGGATCAGCGCAATGACCAAGCCCACCAACTACAGAAGATGGATTAAAACGACAGTAAAGGAACAGAACTTCCAGAACCACAAAGAAAGACTTCATCATAAACTCCATTCCTTGACCTGTGCAGATACCAATATCTCTAGATACAGAGGTCTGATTTTATCACCCATGATGGAGCAGAAGTCTTCCATACACACAAAGGCACCGTGGGGAGAGTAAATGAACATGCAAGGAGTCTATAGTTATTTCCATGACAATATACTTCAAAGGTGGAGAAACTCTTAGGCCAAGAGAATTCCCTTTCTAATGTCCCCAATATTTACTGTGCCTATGCAGAAAAGAAAAACAGCACAAAATAATTTTTTTATTTATTTTTCTATTTTTTTTTTTACTTCTATGCTTTGGTTTGAATATGGAAGTTGTCATCTCCATTTTTTTCTTTCTTTTTCTTTCTCTCTCTCTCTTTCTCTCTCTTTTTCTTTTTGTGCTCTGTTATGTTTTTATTTCAAGACCATGGCTATTATGGAGTACTTGTCCTTATTGCTGTAGTGCTCACTGGATTTTTATATTTGATATTTCCTTTTGTATTGTTGTGGTGTTTCACTTCTTTTTTCCCTTTCCTCTCTCAAACTGAGGTTGAGAGCCTCTAGAAAGACTCCGCCCATTTTTGGCTTATTTGATTTTTTACCTCATTTTATTGCTTTTATTTTCTTCAAACAAAACCACATAACTTGAACTATCTAATTCCACCTCTCATATAGAGGGGGAAATAATGGAGGTACCAAGACCAAACAGTTGTATGATCACTAAGTAGTAAGCTAGACACAGAGGGGACCACTTATTCTAGCAACCCTGGGGGGTGAGGTTGGGGAATATGGGATGCAAGAGGGGAACGGGGGTGGAGGGAGGACAACTTTGGTGATGGGAATTCCCCTGATTCAATGTTAAAATGTACCTAAAATCTTACTGTGAAAGATATGTAAGCCACTTAGGTCAAAATAAAAATTATATTTAAAAAAGTGCACTGAAACTTAGGGCATTAAATCCAGCAGTAACTCTGCAAATGTTAAAAGGGAAAAGAAGTCATTAATCTAACACTTTAATCATATATGCTCTTGAAAAGGCCCACTTTGAGCTATTAGATTCTAATCTGAGAACACATTCTGTTCTTGTTTTAGATTTAATAAAAGTGGATCAGAATATACAAAAGGAGCCAAAACCTGTAAATACTCATATTGTACTTAGTGTTCTCAACAATTTAATGAGGCATTCTTTTTTTATTTCACCACTGAATGATATTTTTCTTGTGTCAACCCAACCTATCAAATTGATATAAATCCTTTTCTGTGTAACAATGCTAGGCATAGGTTAATAATTTGTTAAAATTATTATCAAAGTTTATAAATTACAACTTTAAAATATGAACATTAAAATAATAAATATGAAATATCTTCCACAATTAGTAAAAATATTTATGTCTAACATCTTATATAATGTAACCTGTTGCATCTGCTCTACCTAATGATTATTTTAAAGATGTAGACAAGTTGAAATCACTTAAATTTTCAGCATTTGTAAGGTAAGATTTTACTTTTAATTAGGAAATTATTATTTACTAGTCATTTACTATAAATCATAATAAGGCTTATGATTTTGCATTTGGAACATTTTCCAAGATAGAAACTTTTGTTTCTATTAAGACTATAAGCATTTTAATGTAGGCCTTCACTTACTATGACTGAATTTATACTATCACCTACATAATATCTCTAGTTTTGATTTACATTCCTCTAATTTCTTTTTTAAATCATTGCAAAACTGATTTTTGTCTTCTTAAAAATTGAATAGTATCTTCTTAGACAGCATAAACACAACTTGCTTTGAATTTATTATTTATACCCAGTTATTTGTGCTCTAATAAATTTTAAAATATATCTGACTCCTATTTTCAATAGTTCCATTTATATCCTTTCAAATCCTTTCACTTTTTCCATAATAAAACTACTTATTTAAGGATGCTCTTCATTAATCTTTACTAATCACCTATTTTTCAAGTCTTTTTTACTTTCAAACAGGTATAATCATCATTTGTTCCATCTGCTATAGCCATTGTTTTGCCCTCATATTTTAATTTTATGTTCATCACCCTCTCCAGAGTGACAAAAATGATAGACACAAAGATTTTTCCAAATCATAAAATATGCCTAACTAATCAACCACATTTTATTAACTTCACAGAACACTCAGCTCCTTGAAGACAAATTGGAGTTTTATCATTTTATTACACATTAAATATGATTTATCCCTTTCCTTTCTTTCCTTTTCTCCCTCCCCTTTCTTGTCCTCCCCTGTTCCAACAGTGTATATATGGTGTTATGAAAATTAAATAAACATAATTATAAACATTAATTATAAATGGTTAAATAAACATTCATAATTCTGAAATTCATCGATCCATTTTGTATCATCATATGATGATGATTAATATATACTGTTACAGTTAATATACACTGCTATTCTGGTATTAAGCTTCATGCCCCTCAGTCTATGCATTGGGCATAGAAATGCTAAAAACTTCAGCTGGTACTCAAAATAAGCTAAAATCTGGGAGAAGAGAGATGCAGACAAAAAGAGGCTGTGTACTGAGTAAATATGATAAAGCAAACAGTACTGCCATACAGTGATTGACTTGGCTGTTTTGAATTTGAGAAGAGAGTCCAGGAGAGGAGACTGTTGAACTCATCCTTGAAGAATGTGCTGATAATCATCTGGTTCATAAGGAGAAAAGGCATCTCAAGTGGAAAACAGTCTTTTATAAACAGCATACAAGGTATTTGATTGATGCTTGTCTGAATTCAGTACTCACTGACTTTTCTTATTAGAGAAAACTATCTGAAACATCTTATAAAGCTTTGAAAAATAAAATTAAGTGAAAAAAATGAAAAGGAGAGGAAATAAATCAAGTTTAAAAAACATAAAAACTAACATGATGAAAAGGAGGCTATTTATTTGTACGCAATATTTAGCCTTGAGTTTTCTAGAAGAAGTAGAGAGGGAAGAAAATATAATATGGTACTTAATCTTTGTAGGATAACAGTAGAAAATGATATATCCACTTAAAGAATATTTCATCATTATCCTGATCTCAAAGGGAGCACATTTCCACAAATATTTTAATAATTAACACAAGAGCTCTTACTTCTAAACATATTTACATATATTTTATCCACAAAAAATAACATTGAAACGTATATAAATGCTTTAATTTAAAGAAAGATTGGAGAGATACTACAGTGGGTTGGGTTTTTGCCTTGCACACAGCCAATACAGGTTCAATCTCATATGGTTCTCCACAGTTCTTCAGGACTAATATCTGAGTTAAAAGACAGGAGTAACTCCTGTTCTCACTTAGTGTGGCTCTAGAACAAAACTAAACAAACAAAACAAAACAAAACAAAAAAGAAAGATAAGGCATATAAAACTCTTTTTAAAAATAGTCATTTTGTTTGCAGTAGATATTTATAAAATTTGGTGGGTATGTTATAAATCTATGTTACTTCAATGAAAACAAAAGGATAGAGTTGTTTTTTTAGATGAGAAAGGCATTTCAGCTAGGTTTATGACATTTAGTCCACAAAACTGTTTTTAAAGGCACATAAGATTAGACATATCCTGGTGAAAATAACCCTGCATTTTATTTTCTTATTATATGCACAAAACTGCTTATTTTGGAAGATATTTAGATCTTTCAAACTTCATGAAGAAGATACAAAGTATGGTTAAAATGATATTCATTAAGTGACGAATAATAGGTTTTCTAAGATAGTCATAAATTATCATTTATTCACAGTAATTTCATAATAATTTGTCTTTAAGAAAATTTCAAATTAAAATATTTTTGCATATTTTCTGAATACTAAGTATAGGGTGTGCTTTATTAGTCCTAAAAAGTTTACTACAAATGTTTACCTTTGCTTTCTTAGTTTATAGTATTTTGTTATGCATGAGTTATATTTTATGCAAGGAGCACAGAGCAAAAGAGATAAGCCATGCACCCACTGTGGTTTAGTGGGTTGGCTGTCATCCATGAATACTTTCTTTCATATTCTTTTGTATTTAAGAGACTAACTCTTTGTTGCCCTTCATAAGTGCTACTTTCCGAGTCATTTAGTCAAGAAAAAAAAATGTGGGAACAAAATTTGTGATACCTTTACTAGGTGCTAGAAAGAGAAAAGTTCCATAATTCTATAGGTGTTTATTATTCTTTTCACCTCATTAAGTGTTTCTAAGCAATCAAATATCAAATTATTTTTTTGTATCTTAGCTCATTTGTTATGCCATGTCACTCTAATTTTTTGGTCAACCTTCTCCATTAATTATGCAGCATAACTTACTTACAAAAGAAGTAGTAGGAGACTGAAGATGATGGAGCTGACAATGAGAACATTTTCCCTTTTTAAAAAATAATATGAAAAGTTTCATAAACCTGTATGTCGTTTCTACACAGAAGCCTTGCAAATATTTTATGTTTGTTCCAGTTTTAGACATGGGCTGCCAAAGCAAGCACAAAATTCATGCTGAGAATCCTGTTATACAAGCCAAAGCACTGAAACCAAAGAAGAGGATACATTTCTTTAAAAGATGAATAAAACAAGAGACCATTTGCATAGAGCTTCAGAGGCCAGATTAGTACAATGAGTTTTACTCATAAATTTTCTACTGTACATATATAGTCAAAAGAAGGCAAAAATTGTAATACACAATGAAGATAAACCTGCTATTATTTATAATAGAATTCTTTTATTAGATCATGAGCACCATAATATTTCAAAAAATAATTATGGTATGTTAGACTATTGCTAGTTATTTAAATGAGTCACCTTATTTTAATTACTTATCTTTTTTAAGTCATCATATTAGTTTTTCTATAAAAATTTTAGGTCTCCAGACCAGGGGTTATAACAACCCTATTTTGTGGAAGCTGGTTTCCCAGGGTGTTGCTGCCTCCAACCTGTGTTTCATAGTATATGCCATGTTTGTGTTCATGCTGACACTGGAATGGTTCATGCAGCAGGGATGTTGCACTGGAAACAGATAGTCAGGAGAAGGTGCAATAGGACCAAGAGATTGAGCAGCTTCCTAGGACTTACAGAACCAGCCAGTAGCTAAACTAAGCTGCTTTCCCTGCCACTTTTATTAGCCAGAGTTAACAGAACATGGGTAATTCACTTGAGGGACAGTTTTGACATAGTTAATGGTATTTATGTGATTTAAACCTAGGTGGTGCCTAGGTTTGAGTTTTTACAACTCAAAAAGGATTTGAGGGGGAAAGGAAAAGCAGGGAGTGAACTAAGAATCAAATACAGATGACTATACTTTTTCTGTAAAAGACCTGAGGTTTAAATAATGCTGGCTTTTCAGAATGTCCAGGCTTTCTAATGACTATCTTTTTTTCCTAAGACAAAATAAGCCATAGTTAATATATGTTTTAATAAACATTTCTTTATAACCAAAATTGTCACATTTGACCAATAGGCCTATGTGCATTCATACTCTACTCTGTAAATTAAATGGTATATTCAGTTCAGTGACTGTTTAAAAATCAAAAGAGAGCTTAAGTAATATCATTATAAAGAAGGAAGCTACTTTTTCTGTCCAACAATTAGTACTGGACTTGTGCTAAGCACAGAGCTAAGTGTTGGAGGTATCCAGAAGAAACAAGATTTAGGGCTTGCCTTTCCCTCATATCCTCACCTTTCCCCGCTAAAAGTTGACAGATAGAGAAGAGATAAATAACTAAATCAAACTAAAATATAGAATGTGATGAATTCTATGATATGTGCAAATTATGAATGTTAAATAAATGCATGGTATTTATATTAACTAAATATATAAAAATTATTTTTATTTATAAAATAATTTCTACTTTAGAATATCTTATTTTTCTAATATTTCCTATGTTAATTTTTATTTTTTCTTCTCTCAATCAATGATTTTTGTGAACAAACTTTTGTTCAATTAATTCTATAGTAGAGACTTCCTCTTAAAATTTCACAGCAATAAAACAGAAAGAACCTTCACACACCATCTAACAGAAGTGCTCTATATAACATAGAATATTAATGGCACTTAAGTGGCTAGGTGATTCTTTTATCAAGATTTTTGGGAGAAGAGGTAGAATAGTTTATTAAATCTAACTCCCGTGTAAGGCCAAAAGCAATATCAAAGCTAGTAACTACTAAATAAGAATGTAATTCTTATATTTAAAAATGGTGCCTGAAGAATGCATTGAGAAATACTTTATATTTCCTCTTTTCTGAGCTACAAAAATTATATTAATCATAGTCTTTGAGAGTTCATTTTCTTTCTTGCCTGGAATGTATTCTCGTATACTTAGTTTTCTAATTATGAGTATATAAAGTATGATATTAATATATATTTAGATTTAGGTAATTGGTACTAAGATAAAGCACTCATCACTACATACAGACAATTGTAAAGTTAAAGTCTGCTATAAAATTTCCTTCTGGAAACAATATGTATAAAATTGTTTAATTTTTTATTTTTAGAACCATATAGCCTCAATGCTTATTACTATTCATTTTCCTTGCAGGTTACAAAATTGATTTATTATTAAAAAAGTAACTTAACAAGTGCAAAGTATGCAGGGTCAATGGAGAAATAATTAAGAAATACTGTAGTCTCAGAAAGTCTCTACAGAACAACTGAGTTCACTTGTAAATAATTCTTCAAAATATCATTATCAGAATGGCACCAATAAATGGCAATTTACTCTTCTCCCAATGTTATGGATCTAGCAATAAGACAATAATAAACAAATTTGAAGTTGCTCATTTAGAAAGAGGATGTTAAAGTGAAAATAAGGCTATTTTAAATTTAGAAACAGTTACTTTAGTTTTAATAATGACTCATAGAAAAATGAACATCATAGTAAGTTAGAATTAAGGAGGCTAACAAGGAAAAGTCAAAAGGTATGAGAGTGTAAAGAATTGTATTATGGACACAGCCCTGGTGGTCAATAGAGAACTTATTTTAAAACAAAACTGTCATAAGGTATTATGATTTAATTTATAAAGAAGATATATTTTGAATTTAAGAGAATGATAATGCCAAAAAGATTTTCTCCTTAGATAACAGAAACTTGTTATGCATCTATTAAAAATAAACTCACTTCTCAGAGATAGTCTAAATTGACACTCAAGTAAAAACTTCCACCAATTTACTTTCCAAGCAGACTGGGTCCCTATTTATTGACATAAATGTATGAAAATGTATGCGAGTATTTTGATGTAAATATTCTGTGTATAAAAATATTATTAAAGAAGTTAAAATTATGCATTTGAGAGCTGAAAAGATACCAGGGGGGGGGGTAAAACTTTTGGCTTGCACCTGTCTGTCTTGCATCTTTGCTATAACAAATAGTCTTCATGGCATACCAGGAATAAGCTCTGAGTATCTTCGCTTGTGGCCCAATAACTACTCCCAACAAAATTCACCCTCATATTAATTGGTTACTTTTATTAATATTTCTCAGTAATATTTAACATTCCAATAAGTTATTTATATATTGAATATAATTCTGGAATTTCAGGGGTTTTATGAACTTTCAGCAAAATCTATTCCAATCTCCCATCTAGTCACTGAATTTTTCACTCAAAACAACACACCAAGTTTAGGTTCATAAAGGTAATGTTTAAAATTTAAGTTATTAAAAATTAGACAAATGATGAAAGATGTTTTGTGTAAATTAGGATGTCTTTAATTTCTTTTATTAATGCTTTTCATGTTAATTTTGAAAACATAAAACCAAATCCCAAAAATAAATGCAAGGTAAAATTATCCTCTTTTGGGTCTTTTTGTTCTTTACCATAGTCCCAAATCCAACCTCTGATTTACTTAAATCTATTCCTCCTTTACATTGTAGAAAATTTTAAAAGTAATTTCTAAACTTTTTAATCATTATGAATTAAAGAATTAACAATTACTTATAAGTAAGTAATATTCAATTCCGTACTTATACTTAAGTACTTTTCAATTCCTTTACCAGTGTCTACTTCCCTCCATCAATGCCCCCAGTTTTTCTCCAGCCATCCCAGGCAGACTCTACCAACATCTATAAATGCATGAGTTAAGCCTTCATTGTTACTAGACTTTTCTTTAAGAGATAGCCTTTGTCTCTCTCTCTCTCTCGAACTCTACATCGAGTATACTAGCATTTTAAAGGGAAGGTGAACAGTAAGTCAAAATGTATTCATTTGGGAATTGCACAGTTCATATTAGAAACATACCAGTACACATAAACACTTACATATGCACATACAATGTTCAGAGAAGCGACTAAAGTGAGGGTTTATTAATGCAAGTGAAGTGTGAAGTAATGATTGACATAATAATAAGTAAAGTAAAGTAGCTGAAAGTAGTACAAAGTTCACTTAGAGTAGTCCTTTCAAAGAGGATTTTTACTTCTTCCCTTCTTGTAATATTGGTGGTTGACCCAGTTCAAAGCTTTGGGTTAATTATTACTTTCTGACATGTCTTGATCAGTCCCCATTTTTATTTTGTTTTTGGTTTTTGGACACCCTGGTGGACTACTTACAAGGCAAGCACCGTACCTGCTATATTATATCTCTTGCCTGATTCTATTTTAAAATATAGCAATGTCATATGTTCATCAGTATGTGAAAATTAATGTCATATGCTTTTTTTTTGGTTGTTCATGTTTGAAGGCCTCATTTAATGTGGACCTTTGGATTTCCTACATTTATTTATTTAGTTAGTTATCAGCCTTTATAAGATGGCTAAGGCTTTGCAAACCACTCTTTTGTAACTTATGAAGGTGTTTTCCTCAAATCCCTTATCAGTAATGCATCAGAAGTATCATATGTACTTCTTTCATATCAGTAATGCTCTCATGTGTTCCCTAGTCAGTTGAATCACTTGAGTTCTGTCACTTTGTCATGAAAACATGGTACTCAGCAGTAAATATCTTGTTTAATTGACTAAATACAAGCTTTGGTTTCATAAAACTAGAGATCATATATGTTAGAAGTATAGAAAAAGTCTTGGGGAAAAAAGCTGTTTTTATATTATTTTAATACCCTGAGCATTTAACATTGGGACCTTGATATCTGCTAGGATGCATCAGATATAACAATGTAGGTAAGTAAAATCTTCTCAGGGTAAATCAGAGACTCCTGCCACAACAGCACTAGTTAGATTAGCCAGACACCACAGGGGAGGGAAACTAGCAAAAACTCCCTTTATCTCCCTCTCTGTCTCTCTTTCTTTCTCTCCTTTAAAATTTTCTCATTCATTTCAAGTTCTTATAAACACACCCCCTGAAGGATGAGGTGCCAAGCTGAGATGCACTCAGTCTGAAGCTGGAACCAGAAAACCATAAAATACTGATGTAAAATCCACCAAATCCTGCTGTAAAATCCACCACTCTGTTGGGAACCTGAGTCTGAGTATTGGAATATCTATGCATATTTTCTAATTTTCAGATTCATTTAATTCATCCCTAGGACTAGGTACTAGTATACAAGATATAATAATAAAGATAAAACACTGCTTTTATGGAATTTTTATTTAAAACAAGAAAATTCTCTTCAAATTAATTGAAAACTAAAGGCTTCAATTTTTTGTCATTTTTATGCTTCCAAAATGTTATCTGAAACAACTTGGAGTAACCCAAAGACTTTTCAGATAATCCATGAGTTCAGATTTATTTCCTTAATAAGACTTTGTTTTTCTAGTTTTGAGGTTTTACCTGATCACTTCTGGTGAGGCTCAGGGGATCATCAGGAATGCCAGGAGTCAGCCTGTTGAAGGCAAATAAATGACTAACCTGATGTACCATCAGTCAGGTTATTCAGCTATACATTTGTATTTCTGTTATATATTTGACAAGTATAGTCACAGTAATGCAAATGATGGGCAAAATTCTTAGTACTTTAAAAGAAGCCAAGAAAGGGCCCGGAGAGATAGCACAGCGGCGTTTGCCTTGCAAGCAGCCGATCCAGGACCAAAGGTGGTTGGTTCGAATCCCAGTGTCCCATATGGTCCCCCGTGCCTGCCAGGAGCTATTTCTGAGCAGACAGCCAGGAGTAACCCTTAAGCAATGCCGGGTGTGGCCCAAAAAACAAAACCAAAAAAAAAAAAAAAGCCAAGAAAATACCAAACGGAGTTAGTACTTAGTGTGTTCATCATCATATTTTACTGATAATGGGGGAAAAAGGAGCAAGGTGATTTTACATAAGAACATTCCTGATGAAGCAGTAAAAAGAAAGTTAACTAAATCTCAATTCAAGCACACAAAATTTTTAATAATCGATGTGATGGAATGGAAAGCATGCCTAAAGTGACTCTAATTGTATTCTCCAGAATAATGATTACATTAGGGGGAAATCACTTGTGCTTCTGAGTTGTGTGTTTTTGATAAACACCATTTTAGTTTTAAATGGCAAACTCATGTTGATTTGGTTATTTTGAATATATTTTTCTAGATCCTAAGAGAGTGAGCATATGACCTAAAGAAAAACAACTCAAAATTTGTTGCTAATAATAAAATTAGATAATTTAGGAAAAAATGGATTTTGCAAAGCTTTCATCTTGCCACTTTCCCTAGAGCATTCTGTAAAAGCATTATGACAATTCTATAAAACAAAAGGCGAGGAATAATGGGATACACCCTTGCTATAAACTTTTATAAAATAACACAATACAAAAGTAAATCCTACTGCAAACTTTGGCTTTACTTTATCATGATCTAATGATACTTGCTTATCCATTAAGATAGATATGTCCACTATGCAAAATGTCAATAACAGGAAAGATTACAGTGTTTGCATATGAAAACCCTTCTCATATTTTCTGCTTAGTAAAATCTAAACTGTTCAAAACAAGTCTATTAATCTTTAAAAATAGCACTAACAAAATTTATGTCCATCCTCAAAATTGTATGAATGTTTCAATATTTTTAAAAAATATTTGAATTCTAAAGCCTGGGTTATTGCCTTGCAGAGTTTCAGAATAAACAAATAAACATGTAATAAACTAGTGTAGAAATTGGGAGCTTTCTTAAAGTTTTGGTTTTTAATTTTTATATTAATGAAAGCTTCTGTGTGCAGCATTGCTTTCCTAATGAGTAAGGTACACCATCATGAAAAAGGAAAGAAAAACAGATTTCTGGTGATAGTTATCAAAAGCAGTTTGTTAGTCATATAATAAGAAATATATTGTAAAGTAATTATTTCAAATAATTGGGATTAAGTCATGCAAAAAATGGAAATTTTTTAAAATTTATTTTCTCTAAACTCATTACCATACAAAACTATGCACGATGACTATCTGGGTTTAATTGCATTCTTTTAGGTCTCCTCTCTTCTCTTTCTCTTTGTTTTCTCAGCATTTTCTCACCCATGATCCATTATTCATAACACGGTTTCTGTAGAGACTCCAAGGTACAGGTTTCAGACTTCATTTTTGTGCTGGTTTACTTCCAGATAATGCCATGCTTAAATTTCCAGTTGTGGGTATGGTGCCTGGATTAAAATAGTGTTAAAAATATCTCCTCTGTTTCGAGTTCCTGAACTTTTATATTTTTCTGTTGTTCATGAGTTAAAGTATTCACCAATTACCATTAATAACAACAAAATATTGTCATAAAGACATCACTATATTTGTGTAACATGATCATACAAATGGATTCTTTTGTAAGATTTTTGTCTTGCTTATTTATCAATATTAATTTTAAAAATATGTCATGATAGATTGTTGCAGAGGACTCAGAATATCTATGTTTCACTTTCTGTTTATTTTACACTTAACTTGGATTCTGGAATAGCAAAGCACTTCTTTATGCTATACATTTATGAGAAGATATTTATTAGAAAAGGTTAGAACCTGGTAAGTGCATATAGCTTGTAACTGAGATATTTATTCCAAGTAGTAAATCAAGTGTAACAGAAAATTTTACCCAGGTAGTACATAAAAATGCACACACATGCATGCATGCATAGTTACATCCACCCATTGTAGTTAATAAAGCAATAGTCTGTAATACAAATCCCACTCAATTGCAAATCCAAATATATTTTATTTTACTTTATAAAGTCATAATAAAAGAGGAACAATCAAATTTAATCAGAAGTTTTGGGGCATATAGTAAGTTGAGCAGTTACACTTTCAGAAATTGGATTTTGTTTATTACTTTTTTCCCTGCCCCACACGTCATTAAATCTTTACATAGAGTTGACATGCTAATTTATAAAATTTCCTGGAATTCATGAACAAAAGATGTAATGAAATTTTTGGAAATTGCCTAAGAACCAAACACCCTTGAGAACTGGCGAGAGATACATGGCAGCCACCAGCATATGGGACAGCATTGAAGACATAGGACAACTTCACAGAAGTAAATTGTCACAAAGAAGATGGCAACCCTCCCAAATTTCAGTTTTCTTCCCATTCAATTCATGATGGCTGTGCCTGGACAAACACTTATAAAAATCCCATGTGTAGCGTCTAAGGGTGATTAATGAATCTGGAACTCTTGTAAAGTTACCAGAGATTTGTCATTCCTGAGCCTGTGTTAACACTAATGAATCCCAGACAACTTACAGAATAAAACAGCCTCTAAGAGGCCTGAGAAACTTCTGTCTCACTGGCTGCCATCATCTCTTCACCTCTTATCACAGGTTAATTATATACTCTCTGTTTTCTTTCTTTTATATTAACAGAAAAGATATATTCTGAAGAATTAATGCTTCAAGATTCTGCTTTTGCTCCTTTCCCCTTGCTCATGTTTTGATTCCATTTGCATTATTTCTTTTAATATCTAGAATTCCACCTAATTGTAAGAATTCCTCTCTGTGATAAAATTCCTTCATTTTTGGTTCTTTCTGTACATGTCTGTCGAGTGTCTTTCTCCCTTTTCTTATAAATGTTAATTGTTCCCTGTTTTATAATAGCTCTTAAGTTTTCAGAATTAAAATTATTTCTCTTTCTATCATTTTTCATTATTCTCCCATTCTTTTCTGTTTTGTACCTTTTAAACTATTTTTCTCTCAGTACTATTTTATTTCTTTGCTTGTTTTCTTTTTTTAAGAAAACTCATCATCCTTTTAGCATTTGACGCTGATCCTGAAGAATATTTTGGCAAGAATTCACATTTAAAAATAATTTCTTTTCTTTGATAAGTATGTCAAATAGAATATACATCGCAGTTTTTGAGTCCAGTCAGTAAAAATAGAAGCTCTTCTAAGTAAATATACATATTAATGAGACAAAAATCTGAGAAAATGTCTGATAAGATAGAATGTTTTATTTTGTGTGAGTTTTGAAGATGGGAGGATCATTAAAGAAAATGCAAATACCCATTGTGTCAAGTAGAAGTGCCTTCTACTTCTAGAAGGTAAATAGTTTTATCCTTATTGAAAAAAGAACAATTTCTTCAAGATGTTTATATCATAACTAGGGATATTTGATAAAAGACGAAATTGAGTTTGCTAATTATATTATTATAAAATAGTGAGATTATCCCCTATTGTCTGTGTGGATCTAAGATAATTACACGAGCCCTTAACCATGAAAAACAAAGACAAAGGTCAGTCAAAATGACATTAATATGAAATGAATTTCACTGTCAATGGTTGTGTGCTATAGGTTGAATTGTATCCTATCCATCCTGAATGTTTAAATTCTAATCTCATTGATTAGAATTCATTGATTCAAGAAAAAGACTAAGTACAGTGAAGAACCCTATTCTCTTCTACTGTTTCATCAAAGGAGTAGTAACAACATCAGCGTGTGCAAATCCCTTTTTTTTTTTTTTTTTGGTTTTTGGGACACACCTGGCGGTACTCAGGGGTTACTCCTGACTGTCTGCTCAGAAATAGCTCCTGGCAGGCACGGGGGATCATATGGGACACCGGGATTCTAACCGACCACCTTTGGTCCTGGATCGGCTGCTTGCAAGGCAAACACCGCTGTGCTATCTCTCCGGGCCCCACAAATACCTTTTTAATTTAGAACATAAACAAAGTTTGTCCCTTAAAAGTAAGGTTTGGTCATTTTATCACATATTTATGTATAAAATAGAAGAGCTCTATCATTCTATCTTTTGTCCACTCTTGACTGTGCTCAGAGCTTGCTCCTGGCTCTTCACTAAGTTATCAATCCTGGAGAGCTTTGGGAACATAACTAGGATACTGGGAATCCAACCTGGGTTGGCAGTGTGTAAGACAAATAACTTACCTACAGTTTTTTTTCTCTCCAGTTTCTAAAATGTGATCTTTATTTTTATTTATTTATTTATTTATTTATTTATTTATTTATTTATTTATTTATTGCTTTTTTGGGCCACACCCAGTGATGCTCAGGGGTTACTCCTGGCTATGCACTCAGAAATCACTTCTGGCTTGAGGAACCATATGGGTTGCCAGGGGATCAAACCGCAGTTCATCCTAGGTTAGAGTGTGCAAGGCAAATGCACTACCATTTGCACCTCTGCTCTGGCCCCTAAAATGTTATCTTAAAATGATTTAAGCACGTATTTAGATGAGAAAGGAACAAAGAGTACTCTGAAAAAATACTGATAGAAGTGCTTACCTGCTCCTGTGTTCACAATACTTTCATATCAGCATAAAACATGGTTGGCTCTGGCAAAAACTCAAATAAAGCTTCTTTTTAAAAGATAACTTAGCAACCATGCCTCTTATAGAGTCAGATCACTTATCCATCCCCCAAATAAATAGATTTTTTAAAGTTTTCTTCTAAAATTTACTCAGGAATTCTAGAAATTAAATAGCTTTATATTTCTTGTAAAAACAAATTTTCTTCAAGTTTTATATCATAACTAGGGGGATCTACATAAAAGATAGACATTTTAATTATATTATTGTAAAAATAGTGATATTACCCCTTATTTTCTGCATGAATTTAAGACAATTACAAGGGCCCTTAATCAGAGACAGAGTTCAGTCAGAATGACCTTGATATAATATGAGATTAATTTCACTGTCAAAAGTCGTATGCTATGGGTTGATTTGTATCCTATCCTTGCTGAATGTTGAAATTCTAATCTCTAGTATTTCAGAGTATGTCCTTCTTTGCAAATAGGGTATTAAAAACATTACCCAAAAGGTCGGAACGATAACACAGTGGTAGGGTGTTCGACTTGCAAGTGGCCAAACTAGGACGAACCTTCATTTGATCTCCTGGAGTCCTATATGGTCCCCTGAGTCAAGAACAATTTCTGACCTCACAGCCAGTAGAAACCCCTGAGTGTCACAGTGTGTGGCCCAAAAAGCAAAAAAAAAAAAAAATAGCTAAGTTACATCTGTATCAGAATACTGCAATCTGATGAAGAATTGATGTTTGGTGGAAGAGAAGAAGAGGAGGTTAAATTTTAACCAGCATACCGTTCAAAGTCTTTAATAAGTAGAGAAACTGGAGACATCTCAGATGATATTTCTCACATCAACAGAAACCAAAGTGTCTGACAAGAAGAAAGCAAAGACAAACCAATAAACACGGCTGAACATACATCCTGAAGAGATTGATTTAGCCTCAAAATAAATAAGCTGTGTTACTTCAATGGACAGATTACTTATTTTTCACTGCCTATCAAAAAAAATGGATTCTGATACAAGCTAAATTAACGGTAGCATACTCACTTTATGACTATTATTTTTAAAAATCCCTACATGTATCAAGATTTATTTTCATTTATTATAAATAAAATTGCCATTTTTGTTTTGTTCACAGCCAAAAAATAAAAAAATAATGTTTGGTTGATTAAAAAAATGTGGTTGTTGACATAGGCATCAGTTCAATATGACTAGTGTCTTTACAAAAAGATATACACAGAAAGAAGAGCAAATAAAGAGACAGGGCAACAGAAGTTAAGTGAAAGATTGAAATGATAAGCCAAGAAATGTGATATTGCAGACAAAACTATAGAATACACAAGACAGACAGGGAACTGATTCTCTCTAACAGCTTTCAAAAGGGAGTAACCCTGCCAATATCTTGATTTCAGACTTCTAGTAACCAGAATTCAAAATAACATCTTTCTTGAAGTTTTGCTTCATTCTTAGTTTATAGTTATCTAAACTGCCCTTTTCTGCACTATGTTGTTATGGTATCCTTATAAATAAAGACACAGATTTTTCAAGAAGAGAAAATGAACCAATCTAGGTGGATCAATAAAGTAGTAGGCATGAGGGAATAAGATTGGGACTCCATAAACTAAGGAACAATTAGAACTCTAATTCTTATTATGTCATATGAGGATATAGAGAGAAAGTGGCCAATTACAAATCAAGATTCAAATTGAGCACAACTCAATCATTTCAACCTATAAAGTTGTGAAAAAAAACTGATATTTTTAAACCAGGACCTTTCTGATATTTGATTATAGTAGGCCGATTTGATTAGACACCTAGTCAGAATCATATGGATTTCTGATCTTCAAGAATTAAAAATAATGTTTCTTGTCATTTATTTTGGTAATCTGTTACAACAACGATGGGAAACTAATATGTTCCTGACATCGTAAGTTTCTAGTGATGTCTTAGATACAACATAGATCGGTATCATGCTAAACTGTTTGTTAGTTCATCTTAGATTAAAACATAATGTAATAACAATATCTATATACACCTCAGATCAATATTATAGTAAATGGAGTGATAAAAGAACAAAAATTACAAGAATAATACTAGGCAGTTAAAAGCATAACATTCACAATCCCTGGTGGCTTCATTTTCCAATTGATTTATTTTGCTTGAAGTTTTTAAGTTATGTAATAATTTTTTCTACTAGAAGAATTGATTAAGTAACTAAAAATTATAAAAATAAATTTTATAGAAAATTTAAGTAAAATGTTAAGTGCTATTTGTGGAGCATTTAACAACTATAATTTTATCTTGAAGCTATCAATACTTTTTCCTACTAATAACTATAAACTATAGCATTGACATTTTGAAACTTAAGCTAGAAAATATTCCTTAACAGAGAATGGGTAAGTTAAAACAAATAGCCAAAAGTCTAAACTGATGTGAATTAAAGAAATATTAATTTAGAAAAATAATTAAACTAATTAAATAAAGAACCAATAGTTATGAGCAACCGCAAACCCAAAGCTACAAACTCTTGGTATTTAAATTTAGAAAATTTGTAACCTACGTATCCTCAGGTTACTTCTAGCCAGTGCTACTTAATAGCTTGTTTTGAGCAAAGACTTACCTTTTCTTTAAATGCTAGTATCTTTAAACTTTATAAATAAAATAACATGTTCTTATATTTTAACATCATGAAATTATATTCATGTTAAAGATTTACTTATTTGCTTAAATTACCTATAATATTAGCACAATTCTAATTCATAAATAAGGACTTTAAGTCTTAATTAGTTATGATATCCTCAGCAAGTTGTGTCATTAGGTTTTGATCTACTACAAAAGAGACATACCACAAAAATATATATCCTAGCAATTTATTCATTTTTTAGTTATTAATTAATGACTGTAGATCTATAGATCTTCTGAGTATTTGCTTTTATCTGAATAAGTTCAGCAGAGATTGCTAGGCATTGGTCTGTTGTCTGCAGGACTCCTGTGGGGTAAGTAGTGTTAGATTGCTTCATTTCTGTGCCTTACACACTGGGCCTAGTATGACTACAATTAGGATTAATTCTAGGCTTAAGGTGGTGATGATCAACCACAACATTTTTAGGTGTAAGAAGAGGTACAAGCTTTATTGAACATATTTTTTGAACCTGTCCTGGTATATTGATAATAAGAGTTCCATGGTCAAATAAATGCCAGCCTGGAGTTAATGGTGGATATTACCTATATACTTAAATGGGATCTATGATTTGTGGTCACTTTCACAAAACAAACTTTCGCCCTTGAGATGTCTCATGTGTATTCAAGCTTAATTTGTAATATCTCTAGTTGAATCTGATCACTTTATAGTTTCAATACTTAGTACTTGAAACTACTTGCCAATTAGGGGGCCCAAATATAGTAAAGTGAGTTAGCTTGTCTTGTGTATGGTAGACCCAGGTTCAATCCCTGGCACCTGTTTGGTATCCTGCATATGGCTCAGAGTGCAAAATTAGAAGAAGTAAGTCTTAAAATTCCTGGGTGTGGCCCAAAAACTAAAAACAGAGAAACCAAAAACCAAAACAACTAACCCTTTAATTTCCAGTGAATTATTCAAGTTATATTACTGAAGGTCATCCCTGACTAAAATTTTTTCTTTCTTTCTCTGTTAGTTAATAATTTCATTAAATCATGTCATCTCAAATATTTTTAATCTGTTCACACTTTCTTTCTCTACATATACCACCTAAATTCATACTGTCATTTTTTTTCTTGCCTAGAGATGTAACTTTCTTATTGTAATAGTTATTTAAGAGGCTCTCTAGATCATTTTTTCATAGACTTGATCTGTCTTTCATAGTTTAGCTGTATGTTTATGAAACATAATGATGTCACATTACACTTGAAAATCCTACATGGTGTTAAGTATATTGAAAATTTTGGTTCTTAATTGGAAAAATATAGACAAGAAGATTAATTTTTCAAGAAGACAGGTAGTGATCAAACTTGTGAACTTATGCATCTGTACATACACACGTTGTCTATAAAGGACATTTGTGATGAGAATACATGACTGTGCTTATAAGTATAACTGCTTGCAAAATGGAGGAAGTACAAACAAGGAAATAAAGTTTGAAAGGAGGCAGGAAAGATGAAATTTAGTGCCTCTAGGTTCAACCAACATGGCTGTATTTTATTCAGTAAATAATCAATAAATATTGCCTTCTTTAATTGCATACAATTAAAAAATAAATTACCAAATTTACTGGGAATAAAATAATATAATTCCAGTTTATTTTCTAAATAGCAATATAAATAAGGAAACATGTTTTAAAATGTAGAAATTTGAGTCAGAGAAACTGTCTGAGTAGTGTATTGTTTTATAGTGTTTTGTATGATTGTAATAACAACCTAGACTAAGACTAAAAAAAAGGAAAAGATAGTGATAACTGGAAAATTTTTCATAAAAGGTGGTGACATAAGATTTTGTGACCACCTGGATAAGAAAACACGATAGGCTATTGTGGATTGTATTAAAAAAGGACACAAAGTTCCTAGTCCATCTCCTTTAATATTTTAAAGGAAGAAAAGAAGGTGGTTTAGAACAAAGTGATCAATATTTGCTTTTAGACCTACTAGGTTTGAAGCCAGATGAGAGCATCATTTTCTAAAGTTTGTTTACCCACTATTTATGCCCAAATTTACTTAACTGTAGGGTTATTTCTGCACAGACTTTTTAAGCTAGTAATTCAAATGGTTACTCGTGGCCCCATATGGCATTGCATAACTGAGTGGGGCAGGCATTTGAAAAAATGGCAATAGTAAAAAAGTTTATAAACATGCCATAGCCAAAATTTAATTCCGAATTAAACATGTAATTAATATCAGATTCTTCTGGTAGTACTCATCTATTTTGCATTTCTTGAACAAAAAAATGGATCACATGTGAGAAATATGAGCTCTGGATAATTTTATATGCCAGAAAAATTTAGAAGCCAGGAAAATTTATATACCAGAAGTAAAATTTGACCACCAAATTCTTGATTTGAGTGTGTACAAAAGGGAATAGTAGATCATTACAGGATAGTAAAGGCTGTGTTTTCTTGCTTTTCTTCTATATTTGTTACACTAGAAATTAGAAATAAACCAAGATGCAGTCAAAGGCGAAGCTTGAAAATCAAAAGAGGCAGAAAAACTGATCAGAGAGCCTAGAGATAGAGGAACAACAAGGCAAACGGTGTCTCTCAACTCTACCACTAGCAGAAAAAGATGAGCTTTTCAGTGTTGGCACTTCTTGATTCACAGTCTGTTATGAAGGCCATCAGAGAAGCTAATTTGTGTCATACATCAAGTGAAAATATTCTACCAACACTAGGTGAATTCAGAAGAACTAGCAAGGAGGTTCACTAAAAAGCCCTACTGATTAAAGCATCTCAGAAAAGCACTCTCTTTTCCCACTGTTTACTAGGAGTCATCTCACTCACCTAGAAACACCACATTTCTAAGTGAGGTGGAAAATGGATCACACTCCTGTATCAATCACAGAAGCTATTCATCTTTCACACAAGGCTTGAGCTTCTTCATCATACCTAACGACAATACAAAACTGGAGAACACCAACAAATGATGTGCAATGGGGAAATACAACTACTACAATTTTCCAGTCTGAGAAAATTTCCAGGAAAATAATGCGTAACTTTGTATATTTTAAAATTAAAAGTTATATAATAGAAAAAATAAAAAAGCCGTTAAAGAACTCATTAAATTGTACTAATACTAAGGAGGCATTGACCAAAGATAACACTGAGTTTGAAGATAGAATAACAAAGTTCATGTATCTGAAGCACAGAATTGAGTCTGAGAAAATAAATCAACCTTAAAAGTCCATGAGACAATAACAGATGAGCCAATATTTTTTATCCTTGGTGCTTCAGTGAGAGGAAAAAAGCAGAAGGGATAAAACAAAGTACACAATGAAATGAAGACAAAAAAGATCTCAAATTGGCAAAAGATACAAACCTACATATTCATGAAGTTGAGAAAGTCAGCCACAAGACACATCATAATTAAACCTCTGAAATGAAAGAAAAGAAGTTTCTCAAAATAATCCAAAGAGAAGTGCTGCATTCATTACAATTCATGATGACCATAAGGAAGTGACACAATATTTTTCTACTGATAAAATATTAGGACAGCTAATTATAAATTCTATATATAGTGAAACTATAACCTGCAAATTTTTATAATGGAAATGATGATGAGGACATTCTCAGATGGATGAAAGCTAAAAAGATTTGTCACTACTTTACTCACCTTAAGGATGGGCTAGAGCAGTTACAGAGGTACAGGAATAGAGGAGGCCAGATGTACTCCTCTATTCCTGTAACTCTATAACAAGGTTCATAACATATAATAATATACGTTTAAGAACTCCATAGCTTATGGATGGGACATTTATTTTGATAGTTTCACAAAGTCTAGTGAAATAGATGGGCAGCCATTCACAAGATACTGTAGAACACTTGTGGGAACATCAGACCTAAATTAGTATTACATTTGAAGGAATTTAAAATTGCAAAGAGCAACTTAAAGGAAACCTTGTAGAAGTAAAATAATGTAAAATTGGAGGGGAGAGTATTAAGTTAGTAACTCTGAGAACTTATGACACTGTAACTGAGAACTAGGCAGGCACAGCAAGGACTGAGAGTCTGGGGTTGACAATATGTGTGTGTGGTGGTGGGGTGCCTAAGGAAAGTGTGTGTTAAAGAAGTGTTTATAACTCATAAGTCATAAATAAAGGATTCCATTACAGCTATTCTGTAATAACCAGAATTTGGACAAATTACATGAAATACAAATTGTAAGGTCTGATTGATTGTAATGAAAAAAGAAGACATTCACTTTGTCAAGTTATTGTACCTACTAGCAATGAAAATGAAAGCATCAAATAGTGCCTTTAGGTACATGGTAATTTTCTACAGTAGGAAAGTTCTTAATTTTTTTTTAAATATCCCTATGGCCTCTTCTTTTCTTTCCAACATTTCAATGGCACATTTTAAAACTTGAAAAGAAATAAATTGAGTGAGTAGTTTATGATGAAGTTGTTTTCAATTATTGTGACAGGAAGAGTTGCGTCTTCTTTCCTTGGAAAGAAAATGCAATAATGTTCTATAGCAAAACTTGAACAATTTAGCTAGGAGAGGAATTTTGCCTTTTATGTTTAAAAGGTAATAGTTGTATACCTTATAATAATAGAATACTTTATATAATGATATTTATACAGAAACATTTGTTAGCCATCAAAATTTTTCATCTTTTTGTGATCAGGAAAACAGCATATAATAAAATGTTCTTGCTTATGGAATTGTGCGTATAATTTGTAGTGCTTGAATAGGTAACAATGCCTACCAGCTACATAAAATACAATAAACTTTCTTCCCCAAAAGGTTCAAAGTTACTCAATTTCTAGCCAATGGCAAAATATCATGTTATTGAGATCATTCATGTTTCCTTTGCTTCTCTGGGAGAAAGTATTCATCAGTTTTTCTTTTAAAATGGTCTTATCTCCAAACCTTCTCCATTTCTATTACTGAAACAACAATTCAGTCTCTCGGTTTCTCAACTGGTTGCTGAATTTTTATCACCTCAAAAACTCAATCTCAAATCTACCCCTTTCTCTCACTGCATTTCCCTGGCTGAATAACCACCATTTTTCATGTCACCGTCTCAGCAAATTACTGCTGATGCTTGGGTTCAAATCTTCTAACCATCCTTCACAGAACTAAAAAAAGTAAGCAGTCTTTCTAAAACAGTTATCTCATCATGTTTCCACTTTTAAAACCTTTAGTGCTTCCAATTGCTTTTAGAATAATACCCAAGGCTCATATAATGAGTTGCTGTCTCTACAGAGTGATCCAGACAACCTTTTTAAGATTTTCCCTGCTGTGAATTTTTTCATATTCATGTTCTACCCAAGAGAACTACCTATATTTTACTATTGGACATTGTTTTTTCCCATCAACCAATCTTTGCATAGATTATATCTTTTCCCTGTTTTCTTCTTCTGTCTTATTGTTACTCTTTCACACTCAGTGTATCAGCCTACTTGGGCCACCACAAATCAAATAAATGGCTCTGTCTGAAAAATTCCTTGGCTCACATTTTTAAAGAAAAAATCAGGATTAAGGGGCAGTAGGATTGGTATCTGAAGGAGTGTCAGAAAGTCTCTGTCACATATCTATTTAGATTTTGGTGGTTCGCTGGAAACTTCTGTCAATCCTTGCTTTATAAAACATCACCTGTATTTCCGCCTTGTTATCATGGTGTTCTTTGTTGTATACCTGTCTGTGTTGACATTTACCTTGCTTACAAAAATCAGTTTTTTGAACTAGCTATTTATCCCAATATTCCATTTTCATTTGATTACTTCTCCTAGAACCAATTTGCAAAATTCACATTGTGAAGTTTTGGGATTAGGATTTCAGTATAAGAAATTTGAGGCACACAATTTAGCTAATGACACTCAGTTCAAAGAAAACTTCTATACAATCTCCTATATTCCTTCTCACAAAAATGAAATTCTCTACTTTGGGTTAGGAGAATGTCTCAGAACACTAGAAAATGAATTTCACATGCCAGAGGTCTGGGTTTAATTCCTGGCACTGCTTGATCCCCAAGACACTGTACCAGTAGTCTGTAAGTTTTGTTGAATGTAGTCTATACCACCGATCTTTTCTCTTTATTTTATTTGTTGCTTGTCTTACAGTCTTTTCACCTAGGACTTTGATACCTAATACTATGCATTATAAACTCTGATGTTTGTGTACCTCGTGGACTATTATTACATTTTAATAGGCCATTTGTCCTACTATATTTAGATTTTTTACTTAAAAAGACATCTTGTTTTTGTTTTTAGTTCCTGAAATTATTATAGTTTCTAGGAATATCCCAGTTGTTGAATAAATGTTCATTGGAGGAGCAAATTAATAAATTACCATGTATAATCAATTTTAGAGAAAATTTTTATTTTCCAAATATAAAATTGTTTAAAAATTCAGCTAAAAATAAATTTTCTTCAAAAGTGGTGGGAATGTTGCACTGGTGAAGGGGAGGTAATTTTTAAGACTGAAACTCAACTACAAACATGTTTGTTATCATGGTGTTTAAATAAAGATATTTTTTTTAAAGAATGGCAAGTCAACTTTAATTCATTATTTTGTAAAATTAATAACTTGTCTTTTAAATTTCAAATATGAAGCCTGACTGAATGAAGCATGAATTTTTTATTTAATAATATTTTTCATTAAAAACTTCTTTTAAAATAATTAACCTGGGCCAGAGTGGTAGCACAGTGTGAGGGCATTTGCCTTGCATGCAGCTTACCCAGGACAGATGTGAGCTTGATCCCCGGCATCCCATTTGGTCCCCCAAGGTAGGCACAATTTCTGAGAGCACAGTCAGGAATAACCCCTGAGTGCCTCTGGGTGTGGTCCAAAAAGCCAAAATAAATAAATAAATGAATGAATAAATAAATGAATAAATAAATAAAATACTTAACCTTAGGCATGTAGGTGAGATTGGTCTGTGTCAATGTTAATTTTATATAATACTTTATATTCTGAACATTTTATCTCCCTACAAGTTATCTTATTTGATTCCTAGAACAAACTTATCATATTGACATTACTTTGCAATTCGTAGGAGTGAGAAATTGGGGTAACTTTTTAAAAGATGTTGTTCATTTTTCTGAACACAAGACTTAAAGTCCATATCTTCTCTTCATATAAGTATTATTATCTTCTCTGTTATTACTAAACTTTTATTTCCAAAGATTTAAAAAAATTGTTTGTCAAGTAGGAGACTATACAACACCTAGTTGTACTCACGGGCTATTCTTAGTTCTGTGCTCAAGAGACCCCTCATTGTACTCAGGGGACCCTATCTGGGTGCCAGAAATTAAAAATAAGTTTGTTCTACTGCAGACAGACTCATGTGTACCTTATTTCCTATATTACCTCCCCAGTTCTTTTAAAGTCTTAAAAAAAAGTTAAAGTCAAATAAAATGTGTGCATATAAACAATATTTTCACTATTTGTGAATATATTATTAGTTTTATCTATGAAATATATTTGCTTCATGGAATTGACCTCAACATTTACTGGAACATAGACCTAACTGAAAAACAATGAATAAATGATAATTAATTTTTTAAGTTTAACAGAAAGTGTTTGTATTAATAAAAATGCTCTACATTAGGAAAACTGCATACATTTAAAAAAATTTTAATAGAAACCAGAGAAAGTTTAGATGAGGTCAAAATTATTTCATCAAGTTTATACTCTGTTTTTTCCTTAGGAAAAATATTTTATTACAGAATAAAAAATAAAAATAAATGAAAACTTTTGGCACTTCTATTATGTATAAACTTTTAAGGTATGTTTACATAACTGGATTATAATGAGACATAAAAAATAAGGGCTTGGCCAGTGCAGTGAGCAGATATAATAATCATCTGGGTTCAATTTCTGGGAAAATCTCCACCGAAAGCTTCCCAAGTTACTCACAAAATGATAATTCTCTCCCTAGGGCAATCAGCACTTCTAAATAACAAATTAAGAGAAGAAGATTTTTATTTCAAGTTTAACTCTGCATAGTTCTCACAGATTTAAAACACAGACACATGGACTATATTTAGTGTCTAAGGTCTGCTTTACCTCAGTATTTAATATATCTTTAATTTTATTTAAACTGAAGTATTTCTTAAAGTCAGGCATCAATGTTTGGTAAATAACTACTCAGGTATAAATATCTATACAGGACTTTTGTACTTTACTGTTCCCTGGAGATCATCCAGAGGCCAAAGTTTCCTAAAACCTTTTAGATAATGTAAACCATTTAAGTTTTGTGAGAATAAAATGAAATGGATATCATTAAATAGACTTTAACTCAACATCACTAATGTTTCTACAGTGGTTTGCATTTCAGAGCTAGTAGGTTGGCCATCCATCTCGTCATTAATCAATAGGGAGTCTAGAGATAAATGTCCCTTCACTTGCTATTTCCTTTACTCCCTTCAATATGTTTTCTGTAGTGCCTCTAGAAGAGACTTTTACATTTTTTATTTGTTTATGTATATTACTAAAGCACATCTGTCTTGACATAGAAGCTTTATATTGTTTTTAGAAAGAAGATTCATCTTTGGAATGCAAAGTCCCACATGTTAACTCCTCCCACTTCTCCAACTCTATCACCTCTACTCTGTTAGGCACTGCAGACTCAGTCCTAACAAATGAGGTCAAATTGCCAAACTTTGCTAATATCTCTCCAACTTCAGGCTCTCGAATATATTCATGTCTACTTGAACACTATTTTGATTCCCTCAAACTGATTTCCGCATATAAAATGTCATTTCTTCCAAAATTCTTTCACCTCTTTCAAATCTGAGTTAGGTCTTCCAGAGTGGATCCCATAGTGACATAATGTATTTATATTTATGTAATGCTTATATTTTTTAGTTTATCAACCTTTCTTCAGTACCAGTTGCATAAATTGTATCGTATATATTGATCAACATTGGTTGAATTAAATAAACCACCTTTTGTTGTAAGTTTCAACTCCATCAAACTATCTTAATAAAAACTTTCCTTACCTTAGAAATTTGCATATTCAGAATCCTTTTCCTGTTGACTTTATTACTCTGCTTATGCTAATTCACTTACTAAAGGTTCCATTAGATTTTAATTCAAATATCACATTAGAAGAATGTTTGGGTCACACACTGCAATGCTCAGAGATTAACCCTGGCATTGCTGTTCAGGAATGATTTCTGGTGGTTTCCCTGGGGATTAAAGTGGCACCAGCAATTCAAAGAAGGTCAACCTAAGGGTTTAATATCTAAATATACATGACACTGGTAGAACTCAGCAAGGAAAAAAGACAGTTAACCCTATCCAAAATAGGAAGAAGAGATAAACAGAAATTTCCTCAAAGAAGAGATACAAATAGCCAAAAGACTCCACATATTTAATCACCAGGAAGATGGAAATGAAGACAACAATGAGATATTATCTCATTGATAATATGACTGATACATAAAAACGAACAAGAATTACCAGTGCTGGCATGGATGCGTGAGAAAGGGAATCTCAGTTATTGCTGGTGGGAATGTTGACTGCTCTGACCCTTTTGGAAAACAATATGGACATTGTTCTAAAAGCTAGAAATTGAGCTTCCTGTGTCACAGAAATTCCTCTATCAGAAATATGGCCTGGATCCTATAAACATAATGCAGAAAAGCCCTTTGTATGCCTATATTCATTGCAGCACTATTCACAATAGCCAGAATCAGGAACCTACCTCAGTGTCAGAAAACAGATGAGTGGATAAAGAAACAATGGTACATCTACACAATAGAACACTACACAGCTGTTAAGAAAATAAAATCATGAAATTTGTTTATTCATGAATGGATATGTAGAGTATTATGCCTAGTAAAATGGGTCAGAGGGAGAGGGATAGACAAAATGATTGCACTGATATGTGGAATATTAAAAAAAAAAAGAATGTATTAATACTCAAAGACATGCCCTGTGGTAGGAAGCTTGTCACAAAGAGCATGGGAGTGCACTTAGGGCACAGAGGGAACAACTATAACAAAGATCATTGGAAATGATAACTCTGGATAAGAACTGAATGCTGAGAAGAACTAAGGTAATATGCATGATACCAATTCAACTTAATATTGCAAACTACATTTCTAAAAGAAGAAAAGGAGACACAGAGAGTGAGACAGAGAGACAGACTGACAGACAACAGGGATACTGGAGACATTGATGTGGGATATGTGCACTGGTAAAGGGATGGGCCTTGGAAAATTATATAAATGAACTCAATTGTATAACTGAAAAACTTCGTAAAGCAAACAAATACAATCCTAAGTCAGCTGCATGTAAGACAAATTACCCACTGTACTATCTCTTGACATTAATGTTCTTTTAAGTCAATTCTCATCTGACTTTTGAGAAATTTAATAAAATTTACTTATCACATTATATATTTTAAAAGTTATTATATGATTTTAATAATAATGGTGATAATGATGGGAAATGAAAGCCTATTTAAAGCCTTAAATTTAACATTTTTCATACTGTACCATTTGGATGTTGGCTGATCCTTGATGTGTTCAAAAGTCAGGCTGAAAGCATTCAGAAAATAAAAATAGTATAATTTTAAAAATCTGCTCTACATAAAACCTCATTAATAATAAACTGCTTTTTATAAGACACAAAATATAGACTACAGCTAAATTTCTGTGACTCATTCTAGTAGCAAGTTATGTATACAGAGGTCAAAAAGATCTCACTAATGACTAATTCAAATGATTCCTTGAATGCTAATGTTACAAATATTTTGTTTAAGAAGGTTCACATGAATTTGGACGTCTCAGTTTCTTTGAGTCATATTTTTGATTGAACATTATTCCTGGAAATATAAATGAGGTCATCTTTTCACTTAATCTAGCAAGCTATGTAAGTATTTTATATTTTCTAGCATTTTCACTTTATTAATCAAGGATAATATGGAGATAAAGATGTATATAATACAGTGAATTGGGGTTTTTCTTGCACATGGTCAACCTGAGTTATATTCCTGGACCCCATACAGTCCCCTAAGCACTGTCCAGAATGGTCCCTGAACAAAGTCAAGAGTTAGCACTCAGCATTGCCTAGTATGCTCCTTGCCACCACCAAAATGGGTAATATAAAAAATTTAATAAAATCATTTGAGAAGTTCAAAGTTATATTGAAGAAAAAGTATATTTCGAAGAGATTAGCAAAATGAATATCAGTCAGAATTCATGAATTATGAATAGTGGAGCAGATGGGAAATGACTTCATAGTTTAAAAATGAAATTTCCAGATAGAAATAATTATACATGCTCACTATAGAGAATAATGAATTATATCTGATAATACTCCCAGGTTGAGATAACTGAACAAATAATCACATTTTATTATATTCTATTGTTTTTATATTAAATATGTAGTTTTAGAAATATAATCAGATATGATTAATATATAAGGCATTCCTTTCTAATATTGAATTATCTTCTAGAAATATTTCAAAAAATTTAAAATATATATCCAAAGCATACCTTTCCTTTAAAAACAAACTTGATTTTCATGCTGTGGTATTTCTATTTTGATTCATTTATTATGTCACTAATCATTAGATATGCACCAATAGTTTTATTATACTTGTCTCGACCTTTGTATAAGGAACCCTAGCCTGCCCATAATTGCAATAAGATGCTTAGACAAAGGGGATATTGATAGAGGTCGTGCCATAAATTCACCCCTCTCTTGAGATATAGTTTTGGTTTTTTAATATAATTTTAATTTTAATCATAGTGGCTTACATATCATTGAAAATAATATTTTAGTAATTTCCATCACCGAATTGTCATCCCTCCACCTCCGTTCCCGTCCTACCTCCCATATCCTCTTCTCTCACCCCCGGGGCTGCTAGATAAGTGGTCCCCTCTGTGCCTAGCTTACTACTTAGTGGTCTTACACCTGTTTGGTCTTGATACCTCCCTTAATACCCCCTCTAATTGGGAGGCGGAACTAGATAGTTCACGTTATGTGGTTTTGTTTGAAGAAAAGAAAAGTAGTAAACTGGGGAAAAAATCAAATACTCTGAAAATGGGCGGAGTCCTTCTAGAGGCTCTCATCCTAGGTTTGAGAGACAAAGGGGAAAAAGAAGGGAAAAAAAGCAGTACAAAAAGAAACGTCAAATAAAATATGCAGTGAGCACTCCAAAAAAAATAAAAAAGGATAAGCACCACATAAAAGCCATGGTATTGAGATAAAAAATGTGGCAGAGCACATAAAGGAAGAAAAGAAAAGAATAAAAATATAAATGGAGATAACAACTTCAATAGCCAACCCAAAACAAAGAAATCGACAAAAACTAGATAAATAAATAGAAAAATTGTTTTGTGCTTTTTGCCTTTTTTTTCTTTTTTTCTTTCTTTTTTTTTTTTACTAGCATCCTAAGGATATCTCTCTGAGTCACTCTAAAGACCAACAAGACTTATGTAAATCAAAACTGTTTCCTAGTGACCAAGTAAATGTTCTGAGGCCTGGTTATTCCATACCTTCCTGATCAGTATAGGATTGCTATAGGAGATAAGAATCTGAAAATTACTAAAGAAACCTAGCATCAGGCCCTGAGCCATGGCTACTTGGTTTTAAAGATAATCTTAGCATCAAAACAAAGCCCAATTTAGACATGCAGTAAACAGCCACACAAATGACCCCCTGGAAAATAGGAACTGGGCATTTAAACCACTCAGTTGATTCAGCAGATTTAGGAGACTTTGGGAAATTAGGATATTGTTAAATCCTAAGCCAAAAATAAGTGAGATGACGTCTCTGGAAAAAGATCAATAAGTATTGTAATCATTGTATTAAAGAGGATGTCAATGAATTCTATAGAATGTTAAGATTATCTATACCTCACAGAAGCCACATGTTTTCCTGCTATGTAAACTATTGATCACCCCCTTTTTCCTTGCCAACTCAGAATGACTTGCTATAGTAAATATATAAAAATCCTGCTCTTTGAGTGAATAAACAGGCTAGATACAAATTCTTCTCTTGGTGTGAGGTCTAGTCACAATCTGCCAATTCCTATGCCCAGTCTCCTCAAGAACCCCACTACTGTTCCTGTGTCCAGCCTCTCCTGCCCAGACTCGAGCGGCCAGCCTGTAGCAATACTGATTCTACGAATAGAAAGCACCATCACCCAATGATGGTATATTTTTGTGATCATTTAATTAATACAAATTTCTAAAACTTATAATAATGTTTTTATATATTTTAATGATTTTTGATATTATTATCAAATTTACCATCTTAATGTTTAAAATAAGTGGGTTGATTGTCTTTAAGAATGCCATTTTTTCAACATGTATTCACCAATACTATTTCAAAATAAGTAAACCAGACTTTGAGAAGGCAAATTAGAGAACAAAATCTTAATTAGTTATAAATTCTTCACTGTACGTTATTGTTGGTTAAACATCATAAAGAGAAAAATTAAGCTTCATGTAATGGCAATATGAGTGTATGATAACCTGTCTGGAAACTAACAAGGGCCATTTAACTTGATCAGAAAATGATATATCCTGCGAGCTAAAATTCCTTAAGAAAGAAAAGTAGGAAATAAAGGGAGTTTCTTCAAGTTTTACAACTAGTTTTGTTAATTAATTTTTTTATTTGGTGAAGGGTTATTTTCTGCCTCTTTGCTCAGAAATTGCTCTGCGAACCATATGGGCTGTTAGGCATTGAAACTGGGTTGTTTTCATGTAAAGAATGTGTCCTAGCAGCTGTACTATCACTCAGGCCCTAGTTTTATTTGCCTGGTCTGAAATTCTGATTTTGGATCATGTACATTAGAATGGTAAGGAGAAAATGCCAACAGAAAATGCTATAAAATATTTTGGATATAAATAAAACAAAACAAGGGAGTATCAACCATTCAAGATAATTGAAAATGTTAATTCTGAGAAGACTGACTATACTAATTATTTACATACAAAAAACTTGAAAAATATCTTCAAGGTAAATCACTCCCTGAACTAAATAAATTCTAGCCTACCCCTCACTTTCAAAGATGTATCTGAAACACACACACACACACACACAAACACAACTGGTGAAATTATGCATATTCAGGTGTATTGCAAATATCAGTTATAAGGTTCATAAATAAGATTTTTGCATGTAATTCTGCCAATCTGAGAACAGGTTACTACTTATTTAAATATGAATGTTTGGCAACTTCTGGCGAACACACTCAATACCCCTGTTGCCAGGAATTCATATATAAATAAGTAGTAGCCAGTTCTTAGAATGGCAGAAATTCATATACTGCCTCATAATGAATCTATCCTTTGCCTTGCCAAATCAATCACTGAGAATAAAACTGAAAGCCTTAAAACTTGGAGCTGGAACAATAGCACCATGGAATAGGGCTTTTGCCTTGCATGTTGCCTAACTGAGTTCAATATCCGGCACCCCAGATGGCCTCCCCTGAGCCTGTCAAGAACCATTTCTGAGCCAGGAGTAACCCCTGAGAGCCACAGGGTATGGTTCCAAAACAAAAACAAACTAACACACACAAAAACCTGTATATTTTAATGATGACTAATGATGAAGCACTATCATTAGCAAATATTTTTTATCTGTATATAAGATTACTAAATATAATTCTTATTATAGAGATTTAGGTTCCAGTATCTACAGTCTATTTGGAGGAAGGGGAGCAGGGAATCAGTTTGCTTCTATTCTGTCCAGTGAGCTTAGGGACCACCCCAGAAGTGTAAAGAGTGGGTGATGAACACATATGAAAAGAGTAGTATATGGGGCTAACTTAAGAAGATATAATATTCATATTTTTTCTTTTTCTAAAGCATAGCCTATAATGACTATACATAATTATGAAGATTCCTGAAAATATTAAAAATTAGAAATTTTATAAAATATAACTATCAAACATCAAGATATTTACCCAAAGAATATGAAAGCACTAAAGATATATATGTAATGCATATTATATATGCATATGCATACATACATCTATTGTAATAATACATAAAATAGTCAGTGTTGGAAACTTAAATGTCCAATGACAGATGACTAGTTAAGGAGGATATGACACATTACACCATGGATATTACTTAAGTTTAAAAGAATGAAACCATTTACAACTGTATGCATAAATTTAGAAGATAATATGCATAGTGAAATAAGTCAGACAGGAAAAGCATAATTAAATTCCTATATGGTGCCTAGATAAATGAAACAAAAGAACAACAACAAATAAAATCTTAGGTTATCAGGCCAATTTATCTAAAAATGAGGCAAAAGGAAATAACAATTAGGTAAAAGGGTAAATTATATATTAGTAAGAATATAATTGGATCTTGAATAAAATAATATACACAGATGCTGACTTAAAATGACAAATAACTGACTTCCATGTTACAATAAAATTGCCACTTCAATGTTATTTTTAAAATGCATTATTGAATCAAGCATTTCTCAGCTATATGGTCTCTTGGGTAACCTCAGGATATTCCAAGGACACAGATGAAAAATCATATAAATGGAAAGCTATGGTTCATGATTGGCAGAAGAGAGACCACAGGTAGGAAATAAGGTCAGAAGGGGGTATGTTGAAAAAAGATTGAGAAACATTGATCTAAATGACAACACTTAGTTCTTTTCTTGAATCTCTCAAACAACACTTAAAAATTCTTATAAATTGTAACTAAATTTAAAAACAATTTTAAAAGTTGTAGGTGAAGACAATAGCAAGGTAGGGATATAAGAAATTTGGCATAATGGAATTCAGAAATTGTTGTCCAGCTTGTTTTCTGGGCATGCTTTGTATTTTGCTTTTGAGTCAGTCATTATACCCACAAGGGGAACAGTTCTAACGCTTCATACTTCTATCTGCAATAAGTGTACTTACACTTGTGTGCTCAAAAAGTACTGAGTCTGAGAAAAATGGTATTGGAAGTGCAAACCCAAATCAGTGTAAAAGCAGTAGCTGGCCTGAGTTCAATCCCTGGCATTTATATTGTTATCTGAATTCCCCTCGAAATAATTGATCCCTGAGTTCAGAGTCAGGAATAAGTCCTGAGACCAGAAGAGTATGAATTCTCCTACAAACACACAAAGGAGAATTTGGAAGTATTGAATTAAATTATTTAACTAAAATATATAATAGGTGACCTTTCTTAGCCATATACTAGGGTATACATTATTCAAAGTACTTTAAAGGAATTTCCTCTTTACTACCCCAAAATACTTTAAAATATAATTATCATTTTTATTCGGACAATAGATAACTAATTTAGAGCTGCTTCAGTCATGGCAGTTGAAAATTTATAAGTACTGGAGGCCACAGTGATAGTACAGCAGGTAGAGTATTTGCCTTGTACATGACTGACCTAGGTTCAGTTCTTGGCATCCCATAATTTCATATAGTCTTCTGAGCCTGCCAGGAATGATTTCTGAGCACAAAGTCTACAGTACTAATCCCTGAGCACCACCAGAAACCAAAATGAATAGAAAGAAACTAAAATTTATAAGTACTTGGTTTTCTTTTTTCTTTTTTTTAATTTTTAATTTTTAATTATGAGAACAAAGATGCAAAGAAAGAGGACAAGGTAAAGTTACAGTGGAAGGACAATCACCCATAACATAATTCTCAGAAGTCCCCTTGCTGATATCTTAACTTTGAAATTTCAGCTAAAGAACATTAAGATAAATAAGACAGAATCCATGTACAATTACTTTGTCCCTCAAGTCCCCAGATTGCAACACATTATAATATTTCTTAACAGCACACAAGGCAATCTGAAGCCATAAAACTTAAGTAACTCCTTAAACATTACAGGCATAGTATTTTTTTACATTTCCATGTACATGCATATTAGCTTAAGTTAACCTCAAAATTTTTTTAATGCATAATTTTTTTTATTTAAACACCTTGATTACATACATGATTGTGTTTGGGTTTCAGTCATAAAAGGAACACCACCCATCACCAGTGCAACATTCCCATCACCCAAGTCCCAAATCTCCCTCCTCCCCACCCAACCCCTGCCTGTACCCTAAACAGGCTCTACATTTCCCTCATACATTCTGAATATTAGGACAGTTCAAAATGTAGTTATTTCTCTAACTAAACTCATCACTCTTTGTGGTGAGCTTCCTGAGGTGAGCTGGAACTTCTAGCTCTTTTCTCTTTTGTGTCTGAAAATTATTATTACAAGGGTGTCTTTCATTTTTCTTAAAACCCATAGATGAGTGAGACCATTCTGCGTTTTTCTCTCTCTCTCTGACTTATTTCACTCAGCATAATAGATTCCATGTACATCCATGTATAGGAAAATTTCATGACTTCATCTCTCCTGACAGCTGCATAATATTCCATTGTGTATATGTACCACAGTTTCTTTAGCCATTCGTCTGTTGAAGGGCATCTTGGTTGTTTCCAGAGTCTTGCTATGGTAAATAGAGCTGCAATGAATATAGGTGTAAGGAAGGGGTTTTTGTATTGTATTTTTGTGTTCCTAGGGTATATTCCTAGGAGTGGTATAGCTGGATCGTATGGGAGCTCGATTTCCAGTTTTTGGAGGAATCTCCATATCGCTTTCCATAAAGGTTGAACTAGACAGCATTCCCACCAGCAGTGGATAAGAGTTCCTTTCTCTCCACATCCCCGCCAACACTGTTTATTCTCATTCTTTGTGATGTGTGCCATTCTCTGGGGTGTGAGGTGGTATCTCATCGTTGTTTTGATTTGCATCTCCCTGATGATTAGTGATGTGGAACATTTCTTCATGTGTCTTTTGGCCATGCGTATTTCTTCTTTGCCAAAGTGTCTGTTCATTTCTTCTCCCCATTTTTTGATGGGGTTAGATGTTTTTTTCTTGTAAAGTTCTGTCAGTGCCTTGTATATTTTGGAGATTAGCCCCTTATCTGATGGGTATTGGGTGAATAGTTTCTCCCACTCAGTGGGTGGCTCTTGTATCCTGGGCACTATTTCCTTTGAGGTGCAGAAGCTTCTCAGCTTAATATATTCCCATCTGTTAATCTCTGTTTTCACTTGCTTGGAGAGTGCAGTTTCCTCCTTGAAGATGCCTGTAATGTCCTGTAGTGTTTTGCCTATGTGCTGTTCTATATATCTTATGGTTTTGGGGCTGATATCGAGGTCTTTAATCCATTTGGATTTTACCTTTGTACATGATGTTAGCTGGGGGTCTAAGTTTAATTTTTTGCAAGTGGCTATCCAATTGTGCCAACACCACTTGTTGAAGAGGCTTTCCCTGCTCCATTTAGGATTTCCTGCTCCTTTATCAAAAATTAGATGGTTGTATGTCTGGGGAACATTTTCTGAGTATTCAAGCCTATTCCACTGATCTGAGGACCTATCCTTATTCCAATACCATGCTGTTTTGATAACTGTTGCTTTGTAGTACAGTTTAAAGTTGGGAAAAGTAATTCCTCCCATATTCTTTTTCCCAATGATTGCTTTAGCTATTCGAGGGTGTTTATTGTTCCAAATGAATTTCAAGAGTGTCTGATCCACTTCTTTGAAGAATGTCATGGGTATCTTTAGAGGGATGGCATTAAATCTGTATAATGCCTTGGGGAGTATTGACATTTTGATGATGTTAATCCTGCCAATCCATGAGCAGGGTATGTGTTTCCATTTCCGTGTGTCCTCTCTTATTTCTTGGAGCAGAGTTTTATAGTTTTCTTTGTATAGGTCCTTCACATATTTAGTCAAGTTGATTCCAAGATATTTGAGTTTGTGTGGTACTATTGTGAATGGGGTTGTTTTCTTAATGTCCATTTCATCCTTATTACTATTGGTATATAGAAAGGCCATTGATTTTTGTGTGTTAATTTTGTAGCCTGCCACCTTGCTATATGAGTCTATTGTTTCTAGAAGCTTTTTGATAGAGTCTTTAGGGTTTTCTAAGTAGAGTATCATGTCACCTGCAAACAGTGAGAGCTTGACTTCTTCCTTTCCTATCTGGATTCCCTTGATATCCTTTTCTTGCCTAATCGCTATAGCAAGTACTTCCAGTGCTATGTTGAATAGGAGTGGTGAGAGAGGACAGCCTTGTCTTGTGCCAGAATTTAGAGGGAAGGCTTTCAGTTTTTCTCCATTGAGGATAATATTTGCCACTGGCTTGTGGTAGATGGCCTTCACTATATTGAGAAAGGTTCCCTCCATTCCCATCTTGCTGAGAGTTTTGATCAAGAATGGGTGTTGGACCTTATCAAATGCTTTCTCTGCATCTATTGATATGATCATGTGGTTTTTATTTTTCTTGTTATTGATGTTGTGTATTATGTTGATAGATTTACGGATGTTAAACCAGCCTTGCATTCCTGGGATGAAACCTACTTGATCGTAGTGGATGATCTTCTTAACGAGGCATTGAATCCTATTTGCCAGGATTTTGTTGAGGATCTTTGCATCTGCATTCATCAGTGATATTGGTCTGTAATTTTCTTTTTTGGTAGCGTCTTTGTCTGGTTTAGGTATCAAGGTGATGTTGGCTTCATAAAAGCTATTTGGAAGTGTTTCTGTTTGTTCAATTTCATGAAAGAGTCTTGCCAAGATTGGCAGTAGTTCCTCTTGGAAAGTTTGATAGAATTCATTAGTGAATCCATCTGGACCTGGGCTTTTGTTTTTCGGCAGACATTTGATTACTGTTTTAATTTCATCAATGGTGATGGGGGTGTTTAGATATGCTACATCCTCTTCCTTCAACCGTGGAAGATTATGAGTCCAAGAATTTATCCATTTCTTCCAGGTTCTCATTTTTAGTGGCGTAGAGTTTTTCAAAGTAGTTTCTGATTACCCTTTGAATCTCTGTCATATCAGTAGTGATCTCTCCTTTTTCATTCCTGATACGAGTTATCAAGTTTCTCTCTCTCTCTTTCTTTGTTAGGTTTGCCAGTGGTCTATCAATCTTGTTTATTTTTTCAAAGAACCAACTTCTGCTTTCGTTGATCTTTCGGATTGTTTTTTGAGTTTCCACTTCGTTGATTTCTGCTCTCAACTTTGTTATTTCCTTCTGTCTTCCTATTCTTGGGTCCTTTTGTTGAGCTTTTTCTAGTTCTATTAGCTGTGTCATTAAGCTACTCAGGTAAGCTCCTTCTTCCTTCCTGATGTGTGCTTGCAAAGCTATAAATTTTCCTCTCAGTACTGCTTTTGCTGTGTCCCATAAGTTCTGAGAGTTTGTGTCTTTATTGTCATTTGTTTCCAGGAACCATTTTATTTCCTCCTTGATTTCATCTCGGACCCACTGGTTATTGAGCATGAGGCTGTTTAACTTCCAGGTGTTAAAGTGTTTCTTCTGAGTCCCTTTGGAGTTCACAAATAATTTCAGAGCCTTGTGGTCAGCGAAGGTAGTCTGCAAAATTTCTATCCTCTTGATCTTATGGAGGTATGTTTTATGTGCCAGCATGTAGTCTATCCTGGAGAATGTCCCATGTACATTGGAGAAGAATGTGTATCCAGGTTTCTGGGGATGGAGTGTCCTATATATATCCACTAGGCCTCTTTCTTCCATTTCTCTCCTCAGGTCTAGTATATTCTTGTTGGGTTTCAGTCTGGTTGACCTGTCCAGTGTTGACAAAGCCGTGTTAAGGTCCCCCACAATTATTGTGTTGTTGTTGATATTATTTTTCAGATTTGTCAACAGTTGTATTAAATATTTTGCTGGCCCCTCATTCGGTGCATATATGTTTAGGAGAGTGAATTCTTCCTGCTCTACGTACCCCTTGATTAATATAAAATGTCCGTCTTTGTCCCTTACAACCTTCCTGAGTATAAAGTTTGCATTATCTGATATTAGTATGGCCACTCCAGCTTTTTTATGGGTGTTGTTTGCTTGGATAACTTTTCTCCAGCCTTTTATTTTGAGTCTATGTTTGTTCTGACTATTCAGGTGCGTTTCTTGTAGGCAGCAGAAGGTTGGATTGAGTTTTTTGATCCATTTAGCCACTCTGTGTCTCTTAACTGGTGCATTTAGTCCATTGACGTTGAGAGAAAGAATTGTCCTGGGATTTAACGCCATCTTTATTTCAAAATTTGGTGTGTCTTTTGGGGAGTCTTGTCTTAGATTAGGTCTTTCAGTTTTTCTCTTAAGACTGGTTTTGTGTCTGTGAAGTTTCTGAGCTGTTTTTTGTCTGTGAAACCATGTATTCTTCCATCAAACCGGAAAGTGAGTTTTGCTGGGTATAGTATTCTGGGTGAAGCATTCATTTCATTCAGTCTTGTCACAATATCCCACCACTGCTTTCTGGCATTGAGCGTTTCTGGTGACAGGTCTGCTGTAAATCTCAGGGAAGCTTGCTTGAACATGATTTCCCCTTTTGATCTTGCTGTTTTCAGAATTCTGTCTCTATCTGTGGGATTTGTCATTGTGACTAGGATGTGTCTTGGGGTGGTTTTTCTGGGGTCTCTTTTGGTTGGTACTCTTCGGGCATGCAGGATTTGATCACATATATTCTTTAGCTCTGGAAGTTTCTCTTTAATGATGTTCTTGACCATTGATTCTTCCTGAAAATTTTCTTCCTGGGTCTCTGGGACTCCAATGATTCTTAAGTTGTTTCTGTTGATCTTATCATAGACTTCTATTTTCGTCTGTTCCCATTCTTTGACTAATTTTTCCATTGTCTGCTCATTTGCTTTAAGTTTTTTGTCCAATCTCTCCTGCTGTATGGAATTGTTATGTATCTCATCTTCCACAGCACCAAGTCTATTCTCAGCTTCTGATACCCTGTCCCAGAGCTTATCCATTTTGTCATTCACTTCGTTTACTGAATTTTTCAGTCCTGTTAGTTGACATGTTATTTCAGTTTGGAGTTTTGTCATTTCTGCCTTCATATTTTCTTGGTTCTTATTAGTGTTCTGTTCAACTCGATCCATGGTTTCTTGGAGTCTGTTGAGCACCTTCCATATTGCTAGTCTAAAGTCCTTATCTGAGAGGTTGATTAGTTGTTCAGTCATTATCTGGTCCTCAGAATTGTCATCTTCATTCTCTATGTCTGATGCTGGCCTGCGTTGTTTCCCCATTGTCACACTTGTATTGTGGGTTTTTCTACGTGTTGTGGTGGTATTCATTGTCTATATGATGTAGGCAGCACACTCCTCTGGCTCCTCCCTTTCTGGATGGGCTGACTTGCCTCTAAGGGAGGGGAGTCCTCCGTGGATGAAGCCTCACACTGGGTCAAATCTTAGGCCCGAGCATGCAACAGAGAAGACAGTCCAGAGAGAAATGTTTGCTTCTGTGATATAGCGCCGTTCTTAGTGTGATTTTTCCTTCTTGTTGCAATGGAGTTCTTTCCTTAGAAAGAGTGCACGGCCGCGTAGCGAAGCGGAGCGGCCGTGCTCCTCTGAGCCTCTTTTTGCCCCACTCGCAAGAGTTTCACGCAAGAGGACAGTAGACAGACATAGACAGGTCACACTCACAGTCTTTCACAGCTGAGCCCCACTGGGCCGGTGTACTTTCGCGGATTTTCCCCGCCTGGTGTCACACACAGGGAGCCAGCTTTTGCAAAGGATAGCCGGTTTTTATGCTCTGAAGTCCCTCCCTGAAAATGGCGTCTGGGCGAGCGAGGTTTCTGGAGGCTCTTTTTGCCCCACTCGCAAGAGTTTCACGCAAGAGGACAGTAGACAGACATAGACAGGTCACACTCACAGTCTTTCACAGCTGAGCCCCACTGGGCCGGTGTACTTTCGCGGATTTTCCCCGCCTGGTGTCACACACAGGGAGCCAGCTTTTGCAAAGGATAGCCGGTTTTTTCAGTTAACCTCAAATTTTAAGTGAGTTCTTTTTAAAGATTAGAGTCAAAGGAGCACAGTAAAAATGGTGTTAGAGTGGCAATTGTTGTTTGCATAGGCCCACCAAAATATGAGGGACAGGGAAAGGAATAACCTTGGCCTAAATAGAAAGAGACCCGACCTCTGAAGTTTCCTGGCAAAAGACCAACTCTAGGCTCCAGGCAAGCTAGATCATCCAATCAAAGACATTGTAGTGCCAACACACTTTTATTTTTCACACAGTCTCTGTTGTTGGTATCATGTTTCTGTATTAAAGATCCTGGAATCTGCATATCCTACATTGAAGTCAGGATGTGGAGCATCCTCTAGTTTCACCTCACAATCAAAGGGCAATGCAGGGAGCCCTGTCCAGGAAGCAGGGTCGTTGTTGTTGTTAAGTCTTCTCAGTGTTAAGGGAAGTCTCTTTTGAGCAGGTAGATGTCTGAGCACTGTAGAGTCTTCCGTGGTAGAGGATTGCTTCCAGGTGATGTTATAGACAAGGCTGGATGTTTCGTGGATGGCTTCCCTGGTTCAGGGGTGAATGGAAAATGCCCTTTCTTCTGAGGTCTGTGCCAGGTCGTTATGTCAATGTTCAGGGTGTAAGGTCCCTTTGCACTACAAGATTTGTGTGTTCCAATCTCTATTAGATAGGATCTTATTTGTATGTATAGTAATTTCCCATTTTAATGTGCCTATGAAAAAAAAGAGCAATGCCACGTGGTGTTATTGGCGCATATGGGGGCCATAAGAACAAGTCCAACGATTCCCATGATATGGTTCAATCATAAGCATTAAACTGGGGGACTCTTTCACCAAAATTCCTTGTTACACAGCTCATAAAGAGAAGATAAAAAGTGGTTAGAATCGTCACTGTATAAGACAACATTTAGTAAGAATCATAGCTATAAGAGAAAACACACAAAATATTCTAAAGAAATACGTGTCCATTTTATGTATTTTGAAACAGTTTGGGGTTGTTACACACAATGCAAGGCTTTGGTCTGTGATTAGGATTGTACAGTACTGAAGTTAAAAAGAGTAATGTAGGTTAGTGACGTTTGGGGGGATTAGAAAGAGTACTTGGTTTTCTAAATTAAATTAAGTTTTTTAATGTGATAAAAGTTTGGTCATAAAACTTTTCTATGGTTATAGTTTTAATTAAATTAATTAGTTCATATTTTTGTTTGAGGACCATACCTAGCAACGTTCAAGAATTACTCCTGGTCCATTGCTCAGGGATCAACTCTTGATGGTGCTCAGCGGACCTATTTGTAGTGCCAGGAATCAAGCTCGAGTTGGCCACAAGGATAGCACTTACCTATTGCACTATCTCTCTGGCTTCCAATAGTTTTTTAATTTTAATTAAACAGAATTTAGTTTAGCAATTGTAAAAGTTAAAGGTAATATCTATTTTATAGCTATTCTTTTGTATTTTTGGTTTTGTATTCTAAAATGTACTTTTATAGTCAGCTTATTTCAAGAATTTTTAATGGATTTTGTATTGGGCCTTTGGAGGATTTCAATAATTAAACATAGAGAAACTTCTTGTCTTTCCTTTGCAGGAGAAAATATTTTTGAATTTTTAATACCTTTTCCACTTCATAACATCTACCACCTGTTTTTTCTTTATTTTTAGCTATATTTTATGAGGACACAACAAAATAATTGAAATGATTAAAAAAATAAAAAAGCCACTGAGTCATGCCAAGTTTTTTTCCAGGTAATATCAGCACATCTAATTTGATCAATTTACAGCTATAGCAAGTTGTCTTTTAGACAAGAGTACTAGTATTACATGTTGCTCTTCACTGTCACCATGTGCTTAATGTGTCTAATTTTATAGAGGGTAAGTAATTATGGATTTCATTAATAAGGAATAAAAACTCTTACAAAATGATTTTGTTCTTTTTTTGTTTAGGGAAAGCCATTTCCAAATGTGCTCAGGGTTTACTCTCAGCTCTGTGCTTATTCCCAGCAGGTTTGGGGGATCACATTAGGTGCCAGGGATGAAACCTGAGTCAGGAACATGCAAAGCAAGCATGTTACCTACTGCACTATCTCTCCAGCTACCTATAAAATGATGCTATCTATATAACACTTAGCATACATATTACTGTTGTCTATTTATTATTATTATTGTTATTAGCTGAGTAAAATAATGTAGGCAAGGAACCAAAAATGTTACAACTTGGCACTTTTGCTTTACCTAATCTCAAACTTGAACCTTGTTGGAATATGATAGTATCTCTCAAAAAAAGAAAAAAAAAGGAACCTTGCTATATCCAATTGCATTCATTTGACTTTAATGGAGTCAAGGCACAGCTTTGTAATATATTGTGCTGACAAGACCCACCAGAACCTTCAAGGGACAATACTTGTAAGTGGAAACTATGCAATGTAACCCTCCTTATTCTCAGTCACTTTTCTGCCCATTCCCATACTAAAAAGCACATTCCTGATAACTTTGCCACTTTCTATACATGAAATGCTCATTGTATATTCCTCCGCTGTGAATACCCACCCTCCCTCCTCATAAAAATGCAACAATTTTCCTTAAAAACTCTAAATATTTATTTAGTAAATGCATCACTATTATTCTACTAGGCTTAAGAGCCTCACCCCTCAATTTCTCCCTTTGAAGTTTGCTGTATAGTCTATGCTGATGGACATGCAATTGAATTTAGTGGGGTTTTTTTTTCCACCAATAAAGCCCTCTTTTCTATTCGTTTGTTCCTGTGCTTTTTGTCGACAATAACAGCTCATATCTAAGAGTCATTTTATAATCTAGCCCATGACCCTCAGTTGCCACATAGACCCATTGGACAACAGCATTGATTAATTTAACTATTGCAGTTGATAACTAGGGAATTTCTGGAAGATGGAAGGAAAAGTCACCTGCCCTGCTCAAGTCTTAGTAGCTGCACACACACCCCACAACTGCAGCCATGCCAGTGACACAGCTTCACTATTTTTCCACTGATCTCTGCTGAGCTACCTAACCACCCAAAACTCCAGATATGCTGGTTTGGGGTCTGAGATCTCTGACTTTTTTGGTGGACCACCTTCCCCCATGCCCTGGTACTTTTCAAAGCTGGAGCAGCCACAATCCATGACCCATAATCACTGCCATGGACACAGCTCCACAGATCTTCAAAGTCCTGGAATGTGAGGTTGCACATGAGACATAAGCAGTTGAGTGACACCTTCATGGTTTTCAATGCTAACACCTTAGTAGTAATGTACTAAATTAAATGTGAAATTATCATAGAAGCCACCTAGGCTCAAAAAAGAAAACCAACAACACAATGCACAACTAGCTCAAATCTTTAGACAATGAGTTAATGACCCATTATAAGGTATGAAAATGTTCACAAATTTTCTTTTAAAGACATTTTTCAATAATTTTATTACCACGTAACTCTAACAAGAAATATTAAATTAATTATTTATACATGTCAAGGGGAAATCTTGGGAGCAGGTGGAAAACTGGGGATAATAGCAGAGGGAATTTTATACTGGTGGTGGGATTAGTGTTTGAATCTTAAATACCAGGGTATTATGAGCAAGGTCATATATAGTTTCTCTATCCCCTAGATCCCCCATTTGCTCATAAATTCTTTATCCTTTCTCTTAGAGTATCTAGATTTTGTGATCCAAGACAAGTATCTATATTTACAAGAATATACTTCTTCTAGAGCCCAAAATCAATACAAAATAAGTCACCATACAATTTACTCTCTAGAGACAATAGCTAGAAAATCAACAAATTGTGAAACTGTGCTTGACCTCATACATCGAATTCTTCAATAAAGACTCAAACAGATCAGGAAGTAAAGGGCTCATATATGAAATCAAAGATTCATAATAAATTGGTTCACCAAAATACAATACATATTTAGTAACTGGTTTTGCTAAAAATTTAAAAAGAATTATGCCAACAGAGAAATCCACATCAAGACATAGATTATTTCTCTGTAAGATAAAACTAATTTTAGGAAGGGCAACTGTTTTTCTTTCTGTGTTTTGGAACAAAGCACAAATTAGATTTTTACTTCATCCAGTAACTATTTAACTGCCAAAGCTTGTTCCCATCTGTCCATCAATCATAAGTTTCTTACAGGCTGGTTTACAACATAACCAGTTCTTTGAATGACCTTCATTTTGGCAAATACACTGAAGCTTCTTGTCATTTCCTGTTCTTGCCTTCTTCATACAGTCCTTCAGCTATCACTGTTTTACATAAAAAAATACACTCTATCACCTTCTTCTTGGGGTAGGGCACACCTGTTTGACTCAGGGTTTACTTCTGGCTCTGAACTCATAAATCAGTCCTGGTGGTGCTTGCAGGACCATACAGAGTGCCAGAAATAAAATCTGAATTGGCCATATGCAAGGCAGATGCCTTACCCACTGTTCTATCTCTCAGGCCCAGTCTATAACTTTCTTCCACAGAGATAGTTTCAAGGGCAGTTAGCCTGACAAGGATCTCAGAAATTGTGGCAAGAATAAATTTCCTATAGCCTTGCAATCTATATTAGCAGGCAGGAAACCCTGCCAAATAATTCCAAGTCTTTAGTTGGCAGAATAGCTGCTTCACTATTTTACTTGCTACAGAATAATTCTCCCTGTCACCATGGTTGAAAAATTTTAGCACTTCCTAAACTCTATAGAAGTTTGCCTTTCTGCATCAAAATTTAGGGCAAAAATCTCTATTCGATACCAAATTTCTACAACCGAACAATAAGTTACACAAAAGTGGTCTGTCATCAAAAAGAAAGGATAAAAGATATGATCTAAATAGATGTTTAAGGGGTATTATCTATTATGTAAGATATGGTTTTGTTATGGTAAATAGCATACTGAGTATGCTTATTTGGGGTTACAAGAAGAGTTTTTTTAAATAGGGAATACATTGGGAAACATTCCTCAAACATCAGGGTTTGTTTTTTTTTTTTTCCAATAAGAAGTGTAAGTATCTAACTTTGATGGCTAGATCTAGTGATCTCTGAAATTCACTACACTAAAGATTACTCCTGTTTCTAAAAGTCATGTACCAGACTTTTTTAGTCCTGATCTAGATAACACACTGGGAGTATTTAAAATGTCCACAGCTGAGCATAATGATGCATTTAGAAAAAAATTAAAATATTTAAAATCTTACTTTCTTTAAAACATTTCCAATTGTTTAGTGAATTGTATGGTATCTTCATTCTTTTGGAACTTGCTGCTCTTTGTTGGGAGAAAATAAACCATGACATTTTGAATAAGGCACTCAGCATGCCATCCTAAACCATGTCACCAAAGCAAACAAGTCATTTCATATAACCTTAAATGTTTATTTCCTGGGCTATTATTTAGCAGCAACTCTAGAACTTGTTTCTTTCTCATTTCTAGTACCAGTCTTATTTTGGCAAAAATTATGCTGAGGAGTAAGGAATATTTCAAATATGTTATCACAGATTCAAAATGAATGATAACTAGGTTTAGATCACAGCATAAAGAAATGGCCAAAGCTGTGTGTGTGTGTGTGTGTGTGTGTGTGTGTGTGTGTATTAAGCAGCAACTTACAAAATGATTTCAGCATAATGCTAAGTTTCTAAAGAATTATAAAAGACAAAGAGACAAAACAAATTGGAGGCATCATATATTCTCTTTCTGAAATTGTTCAGTTTACAAATGAAGTTTTATTTGTTGGCAAGCTTCCATGCTGCTGTTATTTTTTTATTTTTATTTATTTATTTATTTATTTTGCAGGCTCAGGGATGCCGGGATTTGAACCATCGTCTTTCTGCATGAAAGGCAAATGCCTTACCTCCATGCTATTTCTCCGGTCCCTTATCATGAAATTTTTTAATATATATTTTATTTAAACACCTTGATTACATACATGATTGTGTTTGGGTTTCAGTTATGTAAAGAACACCACCCATCACCAGTACAACGTTCCCATCACCAATGTCCCAAATCTTCATCCTCCCCACCCGACCCCCGCCTGTACTCTAGACAGGCTTTCCATTTTCCTCATACATTCTCATTATTAGGACAGTTCAAAATGTAGTTATTTCTCTAACTAAACTCATCACTCTTTGTGGTGAGCTTCCTGAGGTGAGCTGGAACTTCCAGCTCTTTTCTCTTTTGTGTCTGAAAATTATTATTGCAAGAATGTCTTTCATTTTTCTTAAAACCCATAGATGAGTGAGACCATTCTGTGTTTTTCTCTCTCTCTCTGACTTATTTCACTCAGCATAATAGATTATGTGTACATCCATGTATAGGAAAATTTCATGACTTTATCTCTCCTGACACTGCATAATATTCCATTGTGTATATGTACCACAGTTTCTTTAGCCCTTCGTCTGTTGAAGGGCATCTTGGTTGTTTCCAGAGTCTTGCTATGGTAAATAGTGCTGCAATGAATACAGGTGTAAGGAAGGGGTTTTTGTATTGTATTTTTGTGTTCCTAGGGAAATCGAGCTCCCATACGATCCAGCTGCTGTTATTTTTTTAAGGTGAGAATATCCATACAATTAGCTTCAGTCGCACTTTTTTGAGATAATAAAGTATGTTCTGTTTCTACATTATAAATTCCATTTTAAAAATTTCAATATTTTATTAAAATATTTCTTTCTTACTTTTTAATTTTTATTTTGTTTTGGTTTTTTGGATCACACCTGCAGTGTTCAGGGGTTACTCCTAGCTCTGTGTTCAGAAATCTCTCCTGACAGCCTGGGGAACATATGGAATGCCAAGAATCTAACCAGGATCCTGGGTTGGCTGCATGTAAGGCAAACTTCCTGTTTTAGTGCTACCACTCCGAGCTCAAACATTTCTTGATTTTATAATTTCCTGAAAATACTGCCAAAGAGTTCCTATTTCATCTGCCTATCTTTCTACCTGCTCTTTCTTGTACTATAAAAGACTTTTTTTAGGTTTATTTTGCCACTGAATTTACACTCATCACTATCCAAATTTCCTTCACTGTCAATAGAGGTAAAATTGTATTTATGATGATAGATAAGAGATGATACAAAATTTGTTTAAAACTCAGAAATAAACTAGAAAAGAGAGCATGGACATGGATTTCAGAAAAACTTTAAATAATTAGACTCGACCCATTTATCCCAAGAATCTTACTTTAAGGCAAATAAAGGGGCCAGACCATACTAAAGTCATCTTTAGTTTTATTTCTTAGCCTTTGAGTTCAATGCTGTGATTGATTAGAGCCAAATGGAGAGTTAGTATTTTTGAGCATTAGTTTTCCTGCAGTCAGCAATCCTTTGCTAAGATAGGGCAGGACTGGAAAAGTCTAAAAGCTCTGAGGGAGGTCAGAGGTATAGCAGAGGGGTTAAATCTTTTGTCTTGCATGCAGTTTAAGTTGGTGGAGGTCCTTTGGGTGACTTATCTGAAGTAGGGAGGAGAGAGGTAGCAGCCCTGAAAAAAGAATTAACCATTTTTCTCTCCCTACCTCTACCACCTTAAGGGTAGTTGGGTTTCTAGGATTGTTACAGTCTGAAATGAGGCTCCTCATAGACACCAAGTCCCACCAGTTCCACTTGTTCTGAATGGTACAGTGTGATTAGTAAATAACAATTCACAAAATTAATAAATTAATATAATTTAAAGATCCACCCCCCAAAAAGTCTAAATATTTTGTAGCATTTTGAACTGTCAATGATTAATGTTCAATCAATGAATGGGCAGGATGATTCTGTATCCTGGTTGTCCTGGGGCAATTCTAATACAAGCCTGATCCATAAATCAAATGAACCTTCCTTTATTCTCACTAAGGCCACGATTTTGATGAATTATGGGGTCATCTACTACTGATGCACTTCCAGAAAAGAATTGACAAAATGTGACTCTTAATTTTTGTATACTTTTAAATATAAAGGTATGAATTCTTTGTTTCCTGAAGGATAATTGTCAAAAAAAATATTTCTCAGTTAGCCCAGGGATGTTGTAATCTGAAGTCTGATTTTCTGTTGTTTTATATTGGTTGTAGAGTGGGCACTATATTTTAGAGACTTAGAATATTTCAAAGAAGAAAAATAAGAAGCTCATCATGACTCACAGCCCCCAGGCACTAGCAATAAAAAAAGACCCTTTATGCGTAATTGGAAATAACACAGTTTTGATTGTGTTTAACAATCTTTAGGAACTGAATTGAAAAGTGGTCAGTTTAAGCACTCTGAAGCAGATGAGAGAAGACAGATTGACAACAAAGGGCAGATAAAAAGAGAAGCAAAATGATTGTGCATTATACCAAGGAAGACATTTGGCACCTCCTATTTAAAAGGCTCTTTGTGACCATTAATTAGGTAATCCTAACAACCTCTGGGTAGATGGGGTAGACTACATCAGCATTATTATCACTTGCTGCAGATGCAAAACTTGAAATACTGTAAGATTAAGGAGCTTTTGCAAGAATTGAAAAGTAATGAATGGTCTAGTAAGAATTAGAAGGAAGTCTCTGTTGGGTAATTTTATTAGATGTCCACCAGGCCAGAGTCTCTGTCGTGCAGCCAGCCCACAACTCCATGATTACAGAAGAGCACCCGGAGGAATGCCCAAGCCTGATAAGAAAAGATCAGCTCAAGACTACTTTGAAAGCTAAATGGAATATGTTAGTCCATGAAGCACGGAAATGCTATCTGCCTCAGACCTCTGTGGAGGAAAGAGCTATGGTTCAGTTTCCTCTGAAAGGATATGCATTATAAAGAAAATCGGCAATTGGCTTTGGTAAAGGACTTTAAATTGCATCAACTGACAACAAAGAGGAATAAAAAATGCACAAGGGAGGAAAGTTTCTTTTGTTTTGTTTTCTACAGCTATGCCTGGAAACAAAGAGTTCATTAGGATCATCCTCAGAAGGGGGGAAAAAAGTCACTGCAGCATTTTTAAATGCAGATAAAAGTCCTAGAAGGAACCTATTAACCTGCAGAAAGCTCAGAATTCATTGATGAATTATTTGCTCTTCTACCTCCTTCTATACAATATATTTCCAGTCAATCCACTGAAAAAAAAAAGAGAGAATATGCTATATGGCATTTATAGAGAAATAATAGTTCGATGCTAATTTTTTTCTAAGCTTCTCAAATAACCTTTAAGAATTGAGAGGTTCTTCTGAGATTGAAATATTTTCTGTTGTATATTTTCTTTAGAAAAAAAGCTTCTAACTTATATGTACATCAAAGAAAAATTCAGATGTAGTACATATTTAAATAAAGTAATAAAATTATGTAAGAAATGTGCACAAGATTCACAGAGATACTACAGGGCTGAAGCATTTACAGTACATGTAGCTGACCCTGACTTCATCCCTAACACTCCATAGAGTCCCCTAACTACCACTAGGAGCTAACCCTGAGCAAAATTCCAGAGAAATCTCTGACCACAGATGGGTGTGTTTGCCAATACTGGAACACACACACACACACACACACACACACACACACACACACAGATAAGCAAACCATAACTCTTTTGATATAGATAGAAAATTCTTACTCAGGTTTATTGAAGAAGTAGCACTATCTAAAAAAAGACTTATTTATAATATACAAATATATTTATATAAATAAGATAAACAGAGTAAATAAAAATAAACACTGTAAAAGATAATTTGTAGGGACTGGAGTAAGAGCACAGTGGGTAGGGCATTTGTCTTGCACATGGCGAACCCAGGACCCACCTGAGTTCAATTCTCAGCATATTATATTGTCCCCCAAGCCTGTCAGGAGCAATTTCTGAGCACAGAGCCAGAAATAACCTTTAAGCACCACCGGATGTGGCACTAAGACAAACAAACAAAAAAGTTCCAAAACAGAAAAGATCATTTGTATATGTGAGAGAATGGAGATGTTGGTTAAGTCTGTGTTGGTAATATTTTTGTAACATACAAGTGTATTACAACATCATATTCTACATCTTAAACTTACAGATTTTTACATACCAATTCTATCTTAAAGAAAGCTGAGGAAAGACAAGGTTATGCATCAACAATTTGCCCTCTTGAGCCCCAGAATCTCTGAATGTGGCCCCTATAATTTTAGTAAAATAAACTTTACTAAAACATCTCAAGGAAAATAAACAAAATAAAAATCAGCTGAAAATTAGAAAACTTAGCATAGAGAAACATTTCAGGGCCTCATTAATATAATCAATAGAGGGCCAGAGTAATAGTAAATGGATAGGGCACTTGTCTTGAATGTGGCTGAACTGGCCTCAATTCTTGGCGTTCTGAATAGTCACCCATTCACCACCAAGAGAAATTCAGGAGTACAGAGTCAAGAATAATCTCTGAGAATTGTTGAATATAAGCCCCCCTTCCAAAACAAAGTTTGTATATTGACCTCTGTCTTACCAATCCTTCTTGGCACAACATATTTTCTTATCATTCTATGTGTAATTTTATACCTAATGTTTATGAGGAACCCATCTCAACAAGTGGGGCAGTAGACTTACAAATCCTTCGGAGAATTATTTCTGAAGTTGTCACACAGGTTTCTGCAGGCAGAGATAGTTATTTTAAAGCTTTTTCAGAGGCAGTCACCATAGTCAAATCCCTGATGGCAGCTGAAGAGCTGCATGACTGGGTTCTGCTATGCCCCATAACCCCACAGTTCCCTTTCCATTGTTTCCCCAACACCAGCCTGTAATGAAGACAGGGTTTTTTTAAATAGCAAGATTTCTACCCTCTTCTCAATTGATAGCTCTTGAATAAAAATTATTTTATACACTCATATTAAAGTATTGGCTTTTATTTCAGAATATTTGAAATTGACATCATAAATAAACAAAGCATTCAATATAGACAGGAGTAATAGAACAGCGGGCAGGGTGCTTGCACACCACTGACCCAAATTTGATCCCTACCATTCTATATGGTCTCTTGAGCATCAACAGGAGTGATTCCTGAGTGTAGAACTAGGAATTAGTCCTGAGTATCACCAGTATGGTTCCCCCCCCAAAAAACAGCAACAACAACAACAACAAAAAAAACACACAAAGAAATCAATGCTTAGGGGATAAAATAAATAACAAAAGGGGGAATAAAATTGAACAGTAAAAATTAAGTACCTAGATAGTAGTAATAGTAGTATTTATTGGTAGTAATTAATAAGTTGTAATAATAATATGTAATAATGACAAGTAAATATAAGTAATAATAATAAGTAGTAATTAGTTCATTTTCATTATGATACTTGTTAATATACATAGAAGTGTGTACACAAGTTTCTTAGCCCAAAATATTATTTAGTGTTAGCATGCATTCAAATAAATATTATCCTCTAAAATATAAATTGGTCTAGGAAACAAATAAAATAGTATTCATCAAAGACATAAAATATGCTTATCTTTTGGCAAAGGCAAACTATTGCAATAAATATGCCTTAAAGGTAAAATCATAAAAGCTTTAAGTATAAGGGTGTGTCGCAAAGCAAATATTATACTCTTCCATATCACTGGAACAATAGGGAATTTGTTGATTAAATTGTTATACACTGTATGATAAAGTACTATTTAGCCATTAAGCAAAAAAAGTGACTTTGATTTAGAGATTGTGGAATATGAGAACACTTGTTATTGGGATTTGGCAATGATGTCAAATGTTATTGAAATGATTTGTGCCTAAAATTCAAGTATAATGTTCTAAATATTGACCCTTTAACTAAGTAACAAACAAAAAATAGCAACCTTAGCAGTTTTAGAGGGATGAGGAAGACTCAACTGTGTTCAAGGCTTACACATGACTCTGTGATCAGTGATCTCCCCTTGTGGTACCTAAGATAGAGATGCAATGAACCTGGGTCAGCTGCATGTATTACAAGCACCTTATCCACTGTACTATCTCTCTGATGTCTTATACTTGAATGTCATGAATACATAGATTCTGAAATTGAACTATAATTATTTCATTGATTTAATCTAAAGGCATCATAAAGTGCACAGCTCCTTCAGTACTGCATTTTTCAATATTATTTTTAATTGATTCCATATTTGTTTTATTTACAATAAAGTAATACATACAGAAAAATTATTACATATATCCTTTAAGGGAAAATTCTCCATAATAGTATCCTGGAGCCATAAATAGACTATCTGAATATATATAACTTTTTATTCCCTGCCCATTTTATTATTTAAAAAATTAAGTGTTATAATAAGTGAGAATGATGAAATTAGGTATATATTGTTATTTTTTATTCATTATCTGAAAAGCCCAATGGTTAAAAAAAATCCTCTTATTAAAGTATACACTAAATAGAGAATTCTAATTAAAAAAGAAAGGCATAAATTGAGTCCAGGGAATGATAATCCAAGTGTTCAGATACACATATCTACACTTTTCAAAATTTTGTAAGAAGGAAATTTGCCTAGCAGAAAGGCAGAAAATAGCAGTTTCTGAATCTAGTTGGCACTGATTTAGGAATGAAAGTTTTGTGAACTGGTTTGATAATTCCCAGATTCTTTAATATTTTCAGAATTAAAACACTCAAAATAATGATTCCAACTTCAAGATTTGGAAGTGACATGAAAGCTTATTTCAAAGAAGAGAAAGAAATGAGCAAGAGTTCCTGCATGGAAGGGTCATAAGAAAGAGAGAACTATGGAAGGCTGATGTCTAGAGGCTATAGAAGAATAAAGAAACTGCTAGTTCCTATGGTGAAGCTAATAGGCTGTCTCAACATGGCTTGGCAATCCGCATTTGTTTCCTCCTAATATTGCTATGTTAGGGTTCCCTGAGCTAAGGCATGGGGCATGTTGCTGATATTTTATTAGTTTACAATCTTGCCATGGTTAGTAGTTTAATTATTGGTCTTTGTAGAGACCACAGAATCTGCAGCCTCCACTAGTAGTTTGCAGATTAAACTAGGATTTAAGTACTATAGAACATGAATCTGAGATGATGAGGTTTGAGATGGAGCCTCTCTTGACAACTAACTGGCAAGGCAAAAACTAAGGCTTTTGCTGGTAACTAGTGTCTCTTTCTCTCTTTCACTACATGGTTTCTATCATGTTCTTTCTATTAACATATGGAAAAAACCATCAAATGTAATGCTATTGCAAAAAATCAACTTTATATTTGAAGTTCACTATGTTTCTAGAACTATATAAGTATTTGAAGAATAGAAATTACCTTAAGAGAATATGAATTTATGTCAATAAAATAGACTCCAAAGATCTATTTTTCTGTAATATGTTTCTTCAAAATTCAATTGTTTTGAAGAAAAACAGTTCAAGTATATAGCAAAAATAAAAGCGCATTAAAGAAGTGACTGAACTAAAAGTTCTCTATGCTATTAGCAATCAGCATAGTCATATAATATTCAGTAATAATCTAGAGTGCTCAAGATTTCTACTCCCTTGCTCAAATGTGTATATGTGTGAATGTGTGAGTCTAGGCACATCTATAAATGCAATTATGTGTTTGCATGTGAGAACAATTATGTATGGTTAATTGGACACAATCAGGTTGTAATTTTAGTCCCTGAAACTTTATTATTATCATTAGCATAAACACTAAGATTCTTTTTTTTGTATTTAACTATGCAACTAAAGACTTTCTAATATACTTTTTGTTTTGTGGTGAATGATATGAATTCTGAAATTTTACCTATTTATTGCTGAATATTGTTAGTACACCCTCCCCCCATATCTATGATACAATTTATTTTGCTTTTATTTATACAATACCCAGCAACATGGACATTATCATCTTTATTCTTTTACCCAAAGAATTAGACATTTCATTGTTCAGCATACTGTGACCAATATCTCCTTGTTCTGTTTCAGGGATCATTTATCTTACCATTCATTAAGCCTAGAAGTCTATTATTTGAAACTCTTTTCCTTCTCTGTTTTCTAGAGGAAAAAAAATGTAATATCCCCGCTTTCCTTGAATCTCTTTGTCCCTTTACTTATTCTGTTACCCAGAGTAATGTTTCTCTTTGGAAATATCTGGACAAAATCTGATCTGTCCTTTCACTACAGAGAACGATGATGACACTTAATGTTTTAATTTTTTGCTTCTCCAGAAAGAGGCAGGTTTCCAGGGAAGTTTTTCTGGTTTTACATTCCTTGACCATCTGGTCAATATAAAGAGTTTCTCAGTTTAGAGATAGCAAACTTTTTCTTAACAGTCCCTAAAACCATGTTTTCTAATCTTATTCTAGAAGGATTAAAAAATAATTTTCTTGACCTGTGTCAAGAAGAGAGAAGTTATTGAGAAAGTTAAATGCCCCAATACCAAGTATAAATCCCATCCTAATTTTTAACTCTCAAGGAATTTTTGGATTACTGGTTTCTGTAATTTGGAGTTAGATGGCATGTAATAGAATTTCTGGAACACTTAGGAGCTTTATTCTAGATCTTTTGTTCAAGATTTAGTTTCCCACAAGCAGTATATCCCCCCATTCTCCTCTTGCCATTCTGATATGCGGAGGTATGACTAAACTATCATAGGTACATGAACAATATTCTTGTTTAGTGTCATTTGGAAAACACTGTTCTTCTTGTTTCCATTGCTTCTTGATATTTCAGTGGCAATTCATACTTAGAGCATTCCTCATTGACTTGTTAAACTCTACTACTACTACTCTACTACTACTTTATTTACTCTGCACAAACCAGTGTTAGATATCTAATACAAACTAGAAAATTAGAGACATAAAGGAAACATACGTTGGCATCTAATATGGTTCTCTGAGTGTGACGAGTGATTCCTAAGTGCAGAGAAAGCAATAACCCCTGGCCACTGCTGGGAATGGCCAAACACAAAATTAAAACTAACAAAAATAAAAAATAATGTAGATAAAAATTCTATTTTAAACCTTTAAAAAACAGCTATTAGTCTAAAGAATTAAGTAGCATAAACATCTAGACCATAAATTTTCACACCATGTTACAAAATAAAATGGTGGTAAATTAAGCATTCAAGAAAATAGTTAAAATATTTTATATATAGATATCATATTCAAATTTTATATTTTATATGTATTATTTATTAAAATAAATATTTTAAAAGAATAAATTTAGATTATCTACTCCCTCCTAAAATTATGAGATTTTAAGCTTGATTATACTTATTTCAGTCTCTCCCTAAAATTTCTAGGATTTCTTAAAAGTATCTGGAGTTTTTAATTCTAGAATATTCACTTTAAATTAAAAACACTTAAAACATGATAACATTAACCAAGACTCCATGTTTTAATCAAAATTTCCATGTCTATAAGTTAGAGTGTAGCTTTGCTGGTTTTATGTCTGCTACTAATAAAGTGAGGCCATCCCTATCTGAACATAAATAAATGCATGGGAACAAAAAGTCTGGAATCAGTCCAGTGTTAGATTTAGAAAGAAAAAATATAAGATACAGTTGAAAACATTGAAAAGCTAGAGCAAACCAAGTATCAGTCATTACTTATCAGGCCTAGACTAGAAAGACAGCTAAGTGTCAACCTACCAAATCTTGCCTCTATTTTACCTGAGAATTTTTTTTATTGCTTGCTTCCTTCCCTGAACAATCTAGGTTTTCTGCTTTCCTTCCTGTTTCACAAAGTACATCTATAGTGTAGTCTATAAGGCTTACATTAGTAAATTACAAAAGAAAAACCAGTAAATATGAAGGCTTTCCCTCAACAGTCAGAATCTACTCATATGTTCTTAACATTAGGATTGACTTTGTGTTTTGATATATTGTATTAAGTGTCTGTGATGCTATGCAGATTTATAGTCTATGTATCAAGAAACGTTTCTTCTATTGCTTAATGATTCCTGGTGAATCCACTGATATTCAGGGTGGTGTGTAGGGAGTAATAAAACAGGACAGTTGCACAATATGGTGTTCTTCCCTTCCTCTTGGCCCATCTCTGCCTTGCCAGTGAAGCACTCAAGGACTGGTAAAAGTTCCCAAGAGTCCTCACATAACAAAGACCCTGAGGTCTTGACTTTCCCACTAAGGCAGCTAAGAAACTGCACCTAAGACACCTTTGATCTGCCCTAAATGGAAATTGGTCTGATCACCCAAATTTTCATGGAGCTGAATTTCTCAGGCTGAGGCAAAATTTATGATCTAGGTAGGAAAAGGAGAAGTCAGTTCTGACCTCTGTATAGACTAAGCTCTTTTGCTTTCAGTCATAGAGAATTTTGCGAGAAGATGGGTAAAAATACAAAACAGTTTTATTTAGGAGATAATGAGATAAAAAGAGAAGAGAAGGGGGAAAATCTCAAATGTTCTCGAGATAATGTGCACTTCTTCTCTCAAGTAAAAACAGGTGGGACATATGTTAGGAAGAGGGGTGGAGGGAGAACAACATTGGTGGTGGGAATGCCCCTGATTCAATGTCACTATATACCAAAAAAATTACTGTGAAAGATTTGTAATCCACTTTGGTCAAAATAAAAATTAAAAAAGAAATAGGTTTTATTATAAATTTAAGGAAAGGGAGTGAGGACTGGAGAGAGAAAGATAGACACAGACAGGCAGGCAGGCAGGCAGGCAGACTGTTCAAGGGCAAGAGAGCTTCAGAATGTGAGCTTCTGTAGCAAGAGAAAAACTATCTCAATGGTTTGAGGAAGGAGTTCTAGCCCACTATCACGCACATTGTCCTAGTGTGATTCTCAGATAAGAGGAGTAGTTGGGCTCAGTCCATAACAAAAGGATATTCAGTCTTTTTAGGTCTTTGTTCCAATTGATGGGCCTCCTAATGGAATCTGATCTCAGAGTTGGAATTGGGAGGATTTTTAGCCGGCAGGGCGGGCACCTGGCAGACCTCCTCATGTGCCAAGGGCCTCTTGGCCCGGCCTAGGGTAGGGGGGCCCGGACCTGGGTCACCCGGCCCCCCTCTCCCCCTTTCCTCCGGATCTCCAGGTGGGTTCCTGGGAGGAGCTGATGGGGCACCCTAGGTTTTCTCCAATCCCAGGCCGGGTTTGGAGACTGGCCTAGGGTGGGGCTTAAATCCCTGTCCTTCAGGCTTGGGAGGGTCTCCCTCCCTTCCTGGAGCAGGATTTTTAGCCAGCAGGGCGGACACCTGGCAGACCTCCGCATGTGCCAGGGGCCTCTTGGCCCAGCCTAGGGTAGAAGGGCCCGGACCTGGGTCACCCGACCCCCCTCTCCCCTTTTCCTCCGGATCTCCAGGTGGGTTCCTGGGAGGAGCTGATGGGCACCCTGGGTTTTTCCCACTCCCAGGCCGGCTCTAGAGGTTGGCTTTGGGGGTGAAGTTTGATCTGGGGGGTGGCAGATAGCTGCTCAGCTATACTCAGGCTGTCACTGGCAATTTCATACCAGTCTACATTTTGCAAACATATACTCCTCCCAACCATCAGTACCCCAGATTTACCCTTCTTAACTTCAGTAACACACAGTTCTAATCTCTGACCAAAGACATACAGTAGATCTGACAAATCCCAGAACTATTTAGAAGGACACAAATTGAACACATATTGAACACATATATCTTTTGCATATTTTATGGGTATTTTCTTTAACTGCTGTATCTCTCTAAATATTTTTCTACCATGATGTTTCTATTCACTTTTCATCTTGTCTTTTCTTTGTAAGCTGTTCAGTAAGGATTGTTGGTGGAACTGTCCCTCAGTTTGATGCCTATGATTGAACTATGTCATGGAAATTGCTGGTCTTGTTCCTATTGCCTCCAGTTGCACCAATAACGCTTCATGGCATTGATCCTTGTTTGCATAGACACATTAAAATGGGAAAACACCATACATACAGATAAGTTCTTATCTAATAAATCTCAGTACAATGTACCTTACACCCTGAACATTGATATAATGACCTGGCACAGGCCTCAGAAGAATGGGCATCCTCCATTCATGCCAGAACCAGGCAAGCTATCTATGAAACATCCAAGGTCTTTTATAGCAACAGCTGGAAGCAGTCCTCTACCAGAAAAGACACTACCAAGGGTCTGACATTGACCTCCTAAAAAGAGACTTCCGTTTACACGGAGAAGACTTGACAACAACAATGACCTGCTCTACAGGACATGGTTCTCTCTAGTGCCTCTTAAGTGTGAGGTGAAACGAGAGGATGCTCTGCACCATCCTGACTGCAATATGAGATATGCAGACTCCAGGATCTTTAATACAGAAGCATGATACCAACAACAGAGACTATGTGAGGAATGGAGGTGTATTGCCACTACAGACGATGACTTGAATTGGACAAACTAGTTTGCCTGGAGCCTAGAGTCAGTCCTTTGCCAGGAAACTTCAGGAGTAGGGTCTCCTTGTATTTAGACCATATTTTTTCTTTCCATGTCCCTTATATTTTGGTGGGCCTATGCAAACAAATGCCACTTTAACACCGGTTTTTACTATGATCCCTTGACTCCAATCCTTAATAAAAACAACCCACTAAAACTTTTGAGGTTAACTTAAACTAGTAAGCATGTGCATGGAACTAGATAAATGTACTTTGCCCTCAATGTTTAAGGAGTTACATAAGTTTAATGTCTTTAGATTATATTGTGTGCTGCTAAGAAATAGTATGTACTACAACTGGGGATTTGAGGGACAAAGTAATTGTATTGTACATGGGTTCAGTTTTGTTTTTCTTAATGTTCTTTGGCTGAAACTTCAAGGCTGGGATATCATCGATGGGACTACCGAGAATTCTGTTTATGGGTGATTGGGCTGTAACTTTACCCTGTCCTCTTTTTTTGCACCTTTGTTGTCATAATTAAAATTTAAAAAATGCTTTAATAAAAAGAAAAAAAAGAGTTGGAATTGGTCTTCTAGGGGCTGGGTGCAGGCAGTAAGAACTTCATTTCTTTTAGATTTCTTTTAAAAATTTTATATATTTTAGATATTGCAGTTTGGGACTCATTTTTACAATGGTGCTAACATTTATAGATTTGATGTATACAGTAAATCTCATTACTACCAAAGTGCTCAAGAACTTCCTTTTCAGATAATTTCTTAGTTTTACAACACTTAAAAAAATCCAATGCCTAGGGGCCTTTCTACTCCCACTCCACCAAAGGTAACTACAGTTTTGGGTGAGAGGAAGAAGGGATGCTCACACTTAACTGTCAACTCCAGCAGGCAGTTGGTAAAAATACAAGTCTTCTCAACTGGACACCCAGAGTATTACAGATGATTCCAGGTGAAAGTTTTATGAAAGGGTGGAGATGAAGGAGGAGAAGAAGGTGACATAACACAAGATTAGAGAGTTAGCCAATAAAATAGAGAGTCACAGAAACATCAGAAGAGAGAAATGATAGAGAAAATGTTGAGAAACACTAATTTAGTTGATCATCAGTTGAATGCACATGCATGATGAATTTAGTCAAATCAGTAATATCATTCAGCTTAAATTTTAGGACCATTTTTTTAATAATTACTTTTTATTATTCTAATTAAAGTATTACTCCATTATAATACTATGTAAATTTCAAGTGTGCTCCATTAGAAAGAATATCTGTATATACTACATTAGATTTATAACAGTTCAAATTCTTATACCATACAGATGATCCCTTTACATAATGATAATCATTAATTTAAGAACCTTATATATGTGAGCTAATGAAGTGACTACTATTTTAAATCACTGGATTTTAGAGTAGTTTTTATGCAATAATAGTTACTCTCCAGAATTACAATCCTACACACACACACACGCACACACACACACACACATACTCACTCACTGCAATTTACCAGTGAGGTCGATCACTCATATTACCCTGATGAAAAGTATTTGTTAATAGTCTCAGAAAAATATCTTAGTGTCTAAATTTAGGCTTTGATGCTGTGAGTCAATTCTATTGTAATATATTATTTCACATATCTATATTCCTTGTAATATAAACTTCCATACTCTAGACACAAGTTATATTGCCTAACTCTATTTCCTTTTCCTCAGACATTTCCATTCTACCAACAAATACTTTCATAGACCTGCTATCAAGTATTTTTAGGATAATTGGCTCACCCAATTATCACTCTAATTGAAGTATAAAACAGACTATAATCTGTCAGATCATATCTCTGACAGATTATAATATTACCTTGGGGTTGTTCACAAATAATGTATTATTTTTCCAGCGTGGACCTTTGAACTATTAAGAATTTCTTTATAAAAATTATGGTTTTAATAAAATATATGTAGAATATGTTGAATAAGTGATAACAAAACTGCTTTGAGTATCATTTTTCTCATATTTCTTTCTTATAGCATTACATGAATTGATGAATTATTAGCCACCAAGGAGGTATAACTGGTCCCAGATAAACCATTAGCAATTTACAGAGCATATTTTAGAAACTGTTACCTTAATATTACCAGGGGATTAAATACATTAAAAAAACATCTGTTCAATAAAATTTAATCTTTAAATGCTTGTGTGAGAAAAACAAGGAGACTTCATGAGTGAAATGCAAATTTAGAAGCTTATTAAAATTCAGTACTATGGAGTGGTTCCTGACTGTGAGAAACTTAAGTGTTGCCTGTGCATGTTTTTCCACTGTCTTCTCTCCTGAACTTCTTGGGAATGGGCCAAAAAGGGCCCAGAAAAATAGCTCTCCCAGAGGCTCATCCAAGGGCTGGGATGCCAAGGAACTGTGTCTGACCATGAAAACCGGCTATCCGCAGTATTTTGCAGAAAGGCAAGTCCCCTGTTTGTGACATCAGGCTGGGAATATCTACGCCTGCCCAGTGGTTCCAGACTATGAAAAACTGTAAGTGTTGCTTGTGCATGTTTTTCCACTGTCCTGTCTCCTGAACCTCTTGGGAGTGGGCTGAAAAGGGCCCAGAAAAATAGCTCTCCCAGAGGCTCCAGAAGAGCACGCCGCTCCGCTTCGCTTCATGGCCGCACACTTTTTCTAACCAATGAACCCCACCACAGCACGCAGAAAAAAATCACACTACAAGCTTGACAATGATGAAACCTCACAGGCAAACACTATGCACAGAGAATGAAGATGATAGTGCTGATGACCTAAACAATTACAACCATCTGATTAACCTCTTGGACAAGGAGTTTAAAATAAAAATATGGAAGATGTTTGTAGAAATCAAAGAAAGCACCGATCAATCTGAACAGGACTCAAAGACAGAGATCAGAAAACTCCAAACTGAAATAACAGATCTGAAAAACATGGCGGTAGCTCAACTGAAAACCTCAGTGGATGGCCTCGCCAGCAGGGTAACAACAGCTGAAGACAGAACCAGTGTGCTAGAAGATGGAATGCAGAAAAACTCAACACAGCAGAAGAAATTGGAAAAGAACCTTAAGACAAATGATCAGGCAATGGAAAAAGTACTCAAGGAATGTGAACAGATGAAAATAGAAGTCTTTGATAAACTCAACAGAAACAACATAAGAATCATCGGAGTCCCAGAGGCCCAGGTAGGAGATCTCCAGGAAGAATCAACTGTCAAAGACATCATCAAATAAATACTCCCAGAGTTAAAGACTACATGCAATCAAATCCTGCATGCCTGAAGAGTACCCAAATGCTAAAAGAGACCCAAAGAAAAACACCCCAAGACACATCCTCGTTACGATGACAAATCCTACAGATAGAGATAGAATACTGAAAGCAGCAAGATCAGAAAGGGAAATTACATTCAAAGTAGCATCCCTAAGACTTAGAGCAGACATGTCACAAGAAACTCTCAAGGCCAGAAGACAGTGGTGGGATATTGTGACAAGACTGAATGAAATGGATGCCTCACATAGAATACTGCACCCAGCCTGACTCATGTTCAGGTTTAAAGGAAGGATACATAGCTTCATGGATAAACAACAGCTCAGAAACTTCACAGATGAAAAAACAGCCTTAACGGAAAAACTGAGAGGTCTACTTTAAGAAAAGACAGACCAACGAACACAGCAAACTTATCTACAAAGATCACATTAAATCCTATGACAATAATCTCCCTCAATGTCAATGGACTAAATTCTCTAATTAAAAGACACAAAGTGGAAAAATGGGTCAAAAAGATGAATCCAACCTTCTGCTGCTACAAGAAACAACCTGAATACTCAGAACAAACATAGACTCAAAATCAAAAGCTGGAGGAAAATCATCCAAGCAAACAATACCCTTAAAAAAGCTGGGGTGGCCATATTAATATCTGATGACACCAACTTTATACTTAGAAAAGTTGTAAGGGACAAAGATATGGACACTATATACTAATAAGGGATATGTGTAACAGGAAGAAGTCAGACTATTAAACATATATGCACCCAGTGAGAGACCAGCTAATTATCTAATACAATTACTGACAAATCTAAAAGAAGGCATCAATAATAACACAATAATTGTGGGAGACCTCAACATGGCCTGTCAACTCTTGATAGGTTTACCAGACTGAAACCCAACAAAAACATATTAGCCCTGAAAAGAGTAATGGAAGAAAGAGGACTAGTAGATATATATAGGGCACTCCATCCCAAAAAAACCTGGATACACATTCTTCTCCAATATACATGGGTCATTCTTCAGGATAGACTACATGCTGACACATAAAACATACCTTCATAAAATCAAGAGGCTAGAAATCTTGCAGGCTACCTTTGCTGACCACAAGGCTCTGAAATTAGATGTGAACTACAAAGGCACACAGAAGAAAAACTTTAACAATTGGAAATTAAAGAGCCTGGTACTGAACAACCAGTGGGTCCGAGATGAAATCAAAGAGGAAATCAAAACTTTCCTGGAAAGAAATAATAATGAAGACACAAAATGCCAGAAACTATGGGACACAGCAAAAGCAGTCCTGCGAGGAAAATTTATAGCTTTGCAAGCACACATCAGGAAGAAAGAAGGAGCCTACCTGAATAGCTTAATAATGTAGCTCATAGAATTAGAAAATGCTCAACAAAAGGACCCAAAATTAGGGAGACAGAAGAAAATAACAAAGCTGAGAGAAGAAATCAATGAAGTGGAAACCCAAAAAACAACCTGAAAGATCAACAAAAGCAGAAGTTGGTTCTTTGAAAAAATAAACAAGATTGATAGACCATTGACAAAACTCACAAAGAAAGAGAGAGAAACCTTATAACCATATTAGAAATGAAAAGGGGGAGATCACGACATATATTGCAGAGAGCCTAAGGGTAATCAGAGACTACTTTGAGAAACTTTATGCTATTAAAAATAAGAATCTAGAAGACATGGATAAATTCTTGGACAATTATAACCTTCCACAGTTAAATAAGGAGGATGTAGCATATCTAAACACCACCATCACTGTTTAGGAAATTGAAACTGTAGTCAAACATCTGCCCAAAAAGAAAAGCTCAGGCCCAGATGGATTTACTAATGAATTCTTTCAACTCTTTGAAGAGGAGCTACTACCAATCCTAGCCAGGCTATTCCATAAAATTGAAAAAACAGGAACACTCCACACAGCTTTTATGAAGCCAACATCACCTTGATACCAAAACCAGATAGAGATGCTGCCAAAAAACAAAATTACAGACCAATATCACTGATGAATACAGATGCAAAGATCTTCAACAAAATCCTGGTAAATAGGATCCAATCCATCATCAAGAAGATCATACACTAAGACCAAGTAGGTTTTATCCCAGGAATGCAAGGATGGTTTAACATCCGTAAATCTATCAACATCATATACAACATCAACAAAAAATAAATAAAAATCACATGATCATATCAATAGATGCAGAGAAAACATTTGATAAGGTCCAACACCCATTCTTGATCAAAACTCTCAGCAAGATGTGAATGAAAGAAACCTTTCTCAATCGAGTGAAAGCCATCTACCACAAGCCAATGGCAAATATTATCCTCAATGGAGAAAAACTAAAAGCCTTTCCTCTAAATTCTGGTACAAGACAAGACTGTCCGCTCTCACTACTCCTCCTCAACATAGTACTGGAAGTGCTTGCTATAGCGATCAGGCAAGAAAAAGATATCAAGGGAATCCATATAGGAAAGGAAGAAGTCAAGCTCTCACTGTTTGCAGATGACATGATACTATAATTAGAAAACCCTAAAGACTCTACCAAAAAGCTTCTAGAAACAATAGATTCTTATAGCTAGGTGGCAGGCTACAAAACTAACACACAGAAATCAATGACCTTTTTATACACCAATAATGATAGGGAAGAGATTGACATCAAGAATGCAATCCTATTCTCATTAGTGCCACACAAACTCAAATATCTTGGTATCAACTTGACCACAGACGTGAAGGACCTATACAAAGAAAACTATAAAGCCCTGCTCCAAGAAATAAGAGAGGACACACGGAAATGGAAACACATACCCTGCTCATGGATCGGCAGGATTAACATCATTAAAATGGCAATACTCCCCAAAACATTGTACAGATTTAATGCAATCCCTCTAAAGATACTCATGACATTCTTCAAAGAACTGGATCAAACACTTATGAAGTTCATCTGGAACAATAAACATCCTCGAATAGCTAAAGCACTCCTAGGAAAAAGGAATATGGGAGGCATTACTTTCCTTAACTTTAAACTGTACTACAAAGCAATAGTTATCAAAACAGCATGATATTGGGATAAAGACAGACCCTTCGATCAGTGAAATAGGCTTGAGTTCTCAGACAATGTTCTCCAGACATACAATCGCCTAATCTTTGATAAAGGATCAAGAAATCCTAAGTGGAGCAGGGAAAACCTATTCAACAAGTAGTGCTGGCAGAACTGGTTAGCCACTTGCAAAATAGCAAACATAGACCCCCAGTTAACATCATCTACAAAGGTAAAATCCAAATGAATTAAAGACCTTGATATCAGACCTGATACCATAAGGTATATAGAACAACACGTAGGTAAGTCACTCCAGGACATTGAGACTAAAGGCATCATCAGGGAGGAAACTGCACTTTCCAAACAAGTGGAAGCAGAGATAAACAGATGGGAATACATTAAGTTGAGAAGCTTCTGCATTTGAAAGAAATAGTGCCCAGGATACAAGAGCCACACACTGTGTGGGAGAAACTATTCACCCAATACCCATCAGATAAGGGGCTAATATCCAAAATATACAGAGCACTGACAGAACTTTACAAGAAAAAAAAACACATCTAATCCCATAAAAAAATGGGGAGGAAAATGAACAGACAATTTGATAAAAAAGAAATACAAATGGCCAAAAGGCACATGAAAAAGTGCTCCTCATCACTGATCATCAGGGAGATGCAAATCAAAACAACGATGAGATACCATCTCACACCACAGAGATTGGCACATATCACACATCACAAAGAATGAGAACAGTGCTGGCAGGGATGTGGAGAGAAAGGAACTCTTATCCACTGCTGGTGGGAATGCCTTCTAGTCCAATTTCTATTTAAAGCGATATGGAGATTCCTCCAAAAACTGGAAATTGAGCTCCCATTCGACGCTGCTATTTCACTCCTAGGGATATATCCTAGGAACACAAGATACAATACAAAAACTCCTTCCTCACACCTATATTTATTGCAGCACTATTCACAATAGCCAGGCTCTGAAAACAACCAAGGTGCCCTTCAACAGACGAATGGTTAGAGAAACTGGTACATATACACAATGGAATATTATGCAGCTGTCAGGAGAGATGAAGTCATGAAATTTTCCTATACATGGATGTACATCGAGTCTATCATGCTGAGTGAAATAAGTCAGAGGGAGAGAGAGATGCAGATTAGTATCACTCATCTATGGTTTTAAGAAAAATAACAGTCATTTTTGCAACAATCCTCAGGGACAATGAGAGGAGGGCTGGAACTTCCAGCTCACTTCATGAAGCTCAACACAAAGAGTGGTGAGTGCAGTTATATAAATAAATACACTGATAAATACCATAATCATGTGAATGAATGAGGTAACTGGAAAGCCTGTCTGGAGTACAGGTGGGGGTGGGGTGGTATGGAGGAAGATTTGGGACATTGGTGGTGGGAATGTTGCACTGGTGATGGGGAGTGTCCTTTACATGACTGAAACTTAATCACAATCATGTTTGTAATCAAGATGTTTAAATAAAGAAAAAAAGAAATAAAAAAATTAAGTTGCTAATTAAATTTAAAAAATTCAGTACTATGAATGTTTAAAGTATAGAAATTTCTGGAAATAGTAGAATGTCTATATTTTATAGTAAAATATATTTGCTATTGTAGCTAAAATACCAAATTAGCTATCAATTAATAGCTGACTCTTTAGTCTTTTCAGTAACTTATTTATGAGAATAAGTACATAATGATGGTTTCACAAAATACTAGGCTTCTGAGTGGCAGGCTGGAACAAGAATTGTTCAATGTGTGCCTGAATTTGCTCTCATTTGGCTCTAAATGATTATAGGTACCTCAGGCTGTGTGGAAAACCCAATGGGTGGAAGTGTTCCAGGTCCATATTGCCTGCCATGTCAGCACTGCATCTCTTTACTCAAAAATCTTGTATAAATAATATCATTTTCACCTGTACTCTATGAAAATATATTTTCTGGAAACCCTGATTCTTAAACTCTAGCATAAATACATCTCTCTTGAGAAACTTACTAAAACACAGACTTGGCACTGCATTCCTTGAGTTTCTATTCAGTCTGTGTGTGGAAGGCTCAGGAATCTATGTTAATAAGAATATTTTTCAGACAGATAGTATAAAGATCCCCTTTGTTAGAATACTGGTTAATCAGTAGTTAATATTTGTTTACAAAAGTAATTTTTTGTTCCCTTTGCAACTTCATTATTTTCCTCCTAGAAATATGGAAATGTTTCTGGGAGGGTTGTTAGATTTTTTACTTATTCCCTCCAAGGTGAATATAGATTCAAATATGTGTCTGCTAATGACCTCAATTTATATGTTCCCAGTCCTGATCTCTCTAATTAACTCTAAGTTGGTTTATTTAAAACTTACCATATCTGTTTGTATGTTACAATTAGTTCAAACTTGATAGATTGATCCACAGTTGCATTCTTCTATCCCTAATTTCCTCCCTGAGTAGGCCCTTCTTGATTTGCATCTTCATTCTACCATCTCAATTAGGGTCAAACTTTCTTTTTTTTTTGTTTTTGTTTTTGGGCCACACCCACTCAGGGGTTACTCCTGGCTATGTGCTCAGAAATGGCCCTGGTTTGGGGGGAACATATGGGACACCAGGGGATCGAACTGCGGTCCTTCCTTGGCTAGCACTTGCAAGGCAGACACCTTACATCTAGCACCACCTCGCTGGCCCCAGGGTCAAACTTTCAATATAATCATCACATTATTTTTTCATCATACTGCTCCCAAACCAAAGGTATATTACTAGCAATTCTAACTTCAAAATATTTTCAGAATCACGATGATTTTATCTTAACACTGGCACCCTTTAATATAATTCAGTCTTCTTTCTCACCTAGAAGTCTACAGTCATCTTCCACCAAATACCTTTATCTCCATTATTGTTCTTCCTGCAATTCTTTATGTAGCACTCAAAGTGATGAATGGGATTTTTGCTCTAATCAAGGAGCTTCCCTCCTTCTCTCCTTCTACCTGATAAAGACATCATAAAGGGACAGATGACTATAAACATGTTCCATGAATCACTCACATCTTCAAATATCTGATGGGATGCCATTATTATTGTTGTATATTTATTTAAACTTTTCTGATTTTTTTTTGGTTTTTCGGGCCACACCCATTTAATGCTCAGGGGTTACACCTGGCTAAGTGTTCAGAAATTGCCCCTGGCTTGGGGGGACCATATGGGACGCCGGGGGATCGAACCGTGGTCCTTCCTTGGCTAGCGCTTGCAAGGCATACACCTTACCTCTAGCGCCACCTGGCTGGCCCCATATTTATTTATTTGGGGAATTGGGGACCAAACGCACTAGAGGTCCAAGTTTACTTCTGAATCTGTGCTTAGGGATAACTCCTGATGATATACAGAGAACCATATGAAATGTTCAGGATTGAATTCAGGTCCATCTGAAAGGGAAGTGCATTACCACAGTGGTAATACCACTGTATTACCACTCTGGCCCCTATTACTATATGTTTAAAAGAAAATGCTTACCTTTGACCTTCACTGTTTCTTTCCTTTTCTAATATTTAGAATTAGCAACAAGTTAATTTTAATTCTGAGGGTTTATCATCATTCTTTGCATCCCTCTCAAATGCATATATTGAAACCTGGTTCCGAATGTTCTGGTATTTGGAAGTGGAGCCTGTGGGAGGCAATTAGATCAGATTAGATAATGAGGCTGCAGCTCTCTGGAATGAGCATATCTTTCAGAAGATCTCTTTCTCCATCCCCAGGAGCAACTTTTTTCTTTCTACTCTGTGAACTCACTAATTTTTTCCTGAGGACCAGGAAGCTGACCCCCCTCATCATCACACAGCTCATCAGCTGCTGTCTTGATCTTTGATGCCTCAGTCTCTTAACTGCAGATATTATAGTTTTGTTTGTTTATTAGTCACTAAACTATATTTTTATAAAAGTCAAATAAGGTAAGATTGTGAGTCTTTTAAAACATATGTATAATTTGCTTTAATTCTATACTCAATTCTTCTGAGGACAACCATCATGCACAGAGTATATAGCAAAAAACATCATTGTTTGGGCCGGAGAGATAGCATGGAGGTAAGGCACTTGTCTTGCATGCAGAAGGTTCAAATTCCAGCATCCTGAGCGTGCCAGGAGGGATTTCTAAGTGTAGAGTCAGGAGTAATCCCTGAGTGCTACTGGGTGTGACCCGAAAACCAAAACAAACAAACAATAAACATCATTGTGTCCTACAAGGCCTCTTCTGGTTTTTTGTTTTGTTTCTGTCTTTTTGCTTTATTTTGTTATTGGGCTGTACATGGTTGTACTATCCCTCCTGAGAGTACTCAGAAGACCATATGTGGGGTGGTAATCCATTCTGATCACTTTCACGCAGGCAATCCCTTTTTTGCAGAACCTTGTTTTTATCCTTCTCTTCATTTCCACCCTTCCTTTCTTTGCTCACAGTCCTTCACCCTAATCACTTAATGTCTATTTAACATGTCAGACAGTATCTCAATGAAATCTGCTGCTTGCTCTTGGTTCTGCATGACCTATTCCTCATTTTGTCCAGATTTCTGACCAAATGTTCTGGCTCAGAGGACCTCCTCCGACCACATTCCATACCCTCTACATCCCTTATTCCCATTGCACTTAAGGCTCAGCTTTTTATTACTTGATACAATTTATATGTCTATCTCTCTTCAAAGTTATTCTCATAAAACCAGGGATGTAGATCATGCATACAGCATAACTCTGCATATCTAAGGATAGAAGGTCCTGGGTTCAATGCATAGCACTTGAAAAAAAAAGGAAAAGAATCTTCATGATGGTAAGAAAGCCGTTAGTGTTACCTAGTATGATCTATAAAAGTCTCCTTATCTCAGAGGAATAAATCAACTTCAAATGAGTATTGCATAAGAGATTTTTAATAGGAAATAATATAAATTATAAGTTCAATAAATTTTAGTACCTTTTATTTACTTGTAGACACAGTCATACACATCATAGGTGAAGATGAGGATTGAACAATAGTTCAGGTGAATTAATAGCTATTAATAGTTGATTTCTAGGCAATAAATTAATGATAAAAAGAATAACTACCATGTATTTGTCATTTTACACAGTTTCTCATCATACAATCAGATTTTCACAGCTTTACAGACAGCTATGATTTAATGTTCCTTTTTAGAGAGGAGGAAACTTTGCCAGAGGGTTAACATTATTCGCCCTTGTTCAAACAGAAATTATGGGGCAGAATAATAGCAGGTGAGATTTATTGGCCTTTCAAGATGTGCCTGGATCTGCATAAATGCTGTTCAGGAATCAGGTCAATGAATCCCATAAGAACTCTGAGAAACAGGCTTTCGCTAATGTTATAGAAGGAAATAAATCTGGGGAAATCAAAATTTGCAAATTTAGGGTCGAAAAGTGGGTAGTGGGATTATCAAACACATACTTATCATTCTAAAATTCTAGTGCTTTCCACAGGTTTTGGAACTCCTTTCTTTATTCTCATGTCTGTTTTCTTTCTGCTTTGTTAGACTAACATCATTAGCCTAGCATCACACTTAAAAGGCACACGGTGGAATGAGAAAGATTCCAAGGTTAGACAACGAGAAAATGATGCCAACATTGGATGGGGCCAAGTTTTAGGGTGAGCATTCAAAGGGATTTGAGATTAATTCCTGGTATGACATGATGCCCCCAGTACTTTTCATCAGGTCTAGCTATGGATGCCCTTAGTAAGCCATAATGTACACATCTCTATATCACTGGGTCTGCCCATTAAACAACATGGCTTAGTTGTCCAAGTCTTATCACAAATGACCACTCTCACTACTTGAGTTCCTACTCCTCCAAAATAAAAACAAGTAGCCATGTTCACAATGGGACAGCTCCATAGACTCACTCTTTTCTCAAAAAAGAAAACTAAGCTGTGTAAACCAAGCTGTGAAAAAACATGATTACACCAGCTATGCAGTGGAAAGTTTGCAATCGATGAAAGAGAGGGTGGGCCAACCCCCTGCCATGTCAAAACCATGCCTGCTGCATCTATCACCCAGAATCATCATTTTGCCTATGATCCTGCCTTGCCACCCCTCTACAATTTTCTTTTTGTTATTTTTAAATCACAGCATAAAATAGTCTTTTATTGGGATACATTTCAAAACAAGGGATTTGCATGTAAGCCACTTGACTATTCAACTTATTCTGCAAATGCCCATATTAACTTCTTTTTTAAAATATAATTTTTATTTTGATCATAGTAGCTTATATATTGTTGACAATAATAGTTTAGGTACATATTTACATAAAATCAGGGGGATTCTGATCACTGATTTGTCCTCCCTACACCTCTGTTTTTGTCCTACCTCCCATATCCTCCTCCTTCACCTCCTCTACAATTTTCTTTGGGAACACCAATCTGACTAAACCTCAGGTATGCTGGTTTAGAAGCTGTTATTTCCAGGGTTTATTGGAACAAGTGGGGGGCACCTCTCCTTTCATCAGAAATAGTTCTTTGAATTTCTGAAAAACTTTGTTTATTTGATGCTGTCATTCCTATAAGAACACAACAATTTAACAGAAATGAACAGTTAACAATAAGAGCTTACAATGGAAGTCTTCTTCCATTGTATTAATGCCTTCATTAGAGATACATCAAGTTCCACAAATGTGCTTGCTACTGTACTTTGTTTTTGCCTTTTTTAATCTTTCACAGTAATATTTAAGGTACATAGTGACAATGAATCAGGGGCATTTTCACCACCAGTGTTATCCTCTCTCCACCCTTGTTCTTAGCATACATTCCATATCTCCCTCCTTTGCACCCCCAGACTGTAAGTGTAACTGGTCCTCTCTGTGTATAGCTTGTTGTAGGTTGGGTATGGATTCTGTTGTTGTTGACTTTGGGTTTAAAAAATTCCTTCTTTCTCTTTTCTTTTTCTTTTTTCTTTCTATTCTTTACTTAATAACTTTGTTCTCACTTATCTGTAAACGATGTATTGTGGTCAACTATGTCAACTATGTGATGCATTTTCTTTAAATAAAGTAAAAAATTAAAAAATACAATGCCAATTTTCAAGTATTCTTCAGAAAAATTAAGACATTAGCATATGAAATTATTTTGCCCAATTAGACTTTCAAATAGGAATAAAGGTCAAGTTTCTATGAGACAGTTATAGATTCAAACATTTGATGTAGCACAATTATTGTTGATTATGGTAAAAATAAATGTTGGCTTTGGGGCTTATCATTTCTTTTTCTTAACATTTGGAAGCTAAATTAAGTAAGTTTAGACTTATTCTAAATAACCACCATACATTGAACAACTTGTACAAATCTGTAAACAATCCTTCCAAAACTAAACCATAACAAGTAGAGCATCATTACAGTTGAATAATATTGATATTAGCATTTCTTGAATTTGGAATTGCATTTGTTCTTTTACAGTTCTGAAAGTGAAGTGGGAGGATTGGACTTGCTGTACTATCCTAATGAGATTTTCTGGATCCCAATTCCTCCCTAGCTTAGTGTCATTTTCTTAAGGTGATAAATTACTAAACATATGTCGTGTGATTCAAGTTGTTTGGTAAAGATGGTGAGATTGATGAGCCCAGATGGACCCTTACAATGAATACAGAAGCTCGTGATGGTTCACATTTTAATTAGTGTGCTAATAAGATGAATCAAGAGAAAAAGTAGCTATAAGTAGTACCTGCTCATACATCATTTATTTACTTAGCAACATATTAAGTTTCTATGTGTACTAAGACCTGTATGAGAAATTAGAGAGCCATTGATGATTACACTGACTCTCAAAACAATTATATGCTAAATTCTCTAGAAGACATTTAAATACATGTATTTTAAATTCAATAATGATATATCTTATGAAATTTCAATAAATTCTCTGACAGCCAATATAAGCACTTGTTTAATAATGAAAAACATCATTCCCAGCCCTGCCCTTTTTGCCCTAGACCGAACCAAATGTGGCAACTGCTCAGGTGAAAATGAGGCAAAAGTATTTTTTAACACTGATTTTTTGGTAGCCCTCAAATTTCCTTATCCCACAGTATAAATGAAATAGTTAAATACTCAGATAAATTATGTGTGACACAGGATTTTGTAATATTTTACAGGTCAGATTCTGACTATCTCACTTCTACCATTGACAAAAGTTTACTGAAAATAAATATATAACAATCTTAAATCTTTGAAACACCATTGCTGATGCACAGGATCATGATGTGGAGAAAATATGGTTAATTTGTAATTTTATTGAAAACTCGTGGGTTTTTTTGAAGATCCCTAAGATATGACTTTCTGAAAATATAGTTTAAAAATATAGTTTTTAAAAAACTGAAATATATAGTTTATAAAGAAATATATGCACTGGAAGTCATACTGAAAGTAGGGTGCTGTGACCCCAAACCAAAAACATTTTGTAAATGTTTTAAAAGATTGAAATAATCCCTAATGTGTGTATTGTATCATGTATAGTGATTCAAAAATAGCAATGATAAAAATTTAGACATTAGTTCTGTATGAAAAATGTCCTAAATAATGACAATCAACCATCCTATCTAATCACCTCACAGTAAGATGAAATCAGAAGCCACAGCATCTTTGATCTGTGCAAAAACCAAGATCGCTAACTACAGAAGACTGACTTTGATAACCTCAATGACTGGGCAGAACTTATCCTGGGACCAATAAGAAAGACCCTATCCTAGACTTTAGCCTGGGATTTGTACAATAATCAAGATCTCTAATTCCAGAGATCTGACTCTGACAACTAAGACAGAGAGATGTTCCAGAAACATAATGAAAGACTACCCTATGCTTTGTCCTAGGATCTGTGCAAACATCAAGACCATCAGTTATAGAAGACTGATTACAACAGTGATGAAACAGAACTGCTAGAACCAGAACTGTAAAGAAAGACACTAACCTAGGCTCATCCTAAGACTTGTGCAAATACCAAGATCTCAAGTTAGAGACCTGTTTCTATCATCCACAACTGAGCAGAAAGTTTCCTGGCACCATAAAAACTCCTTAGGATGTGAAAACGAGCATGTATGGAGCCTGTAGTTATTCCCATGAAAGTATGTTTCAAGAGTGGAGAAACCCTGTATCTTTTATTTATTTATTTATTTATTTATTTATTTATTTATTTATTTATTTATTTATTTATTGTTTTTTGTTTTGGGGTCACACCTGGCAGGGATCAGGGGTTACTCCTGGCTCTATGCTCAGAATTGCTCCTGGCAGGCTAGGGGGACCATGTGGGATGCCGGGATTCAAACCACCAACCTTCTGCATGAAAGGCAAACGCCTTACCTCCATGCTATCTCTCCGGCCCCAACTTTTTTTTTTTTTTACCCTGTATCTTTTAGCTCAAGGGAATTTCCTTTCTAATTTCCCCATTATTTACTGTGCTTTTTCAAAAACAAAAACAAACACAAAAAACCTTGCCATACTAGCCCTCTTTCCTTTTTTCTTTTCTTTTCTTTTCTTTTTTTTTTTTATTCTCATGGTTGTTGTTTGGAAATATAACACGATACTGAGCAATAGTCAAGGTCTTTAGGGTGTCCCAATTATCTTATCCCTATTATATGCATTCTAAAATATTCCTTTACAATTTCTCTAAACACATTTACTAAAAGCTAATTATATTAATAAACCAGGTTTATAAAATGTACACATGTTTACAGATGCCATTCAGTAATTATTACTTTTAATTAATAAACAATCTCCAAAGTAGAACCATATCAAAGTAGATATCTGATCCATACCATCATTTGCCTTGTTCAGACTTGTCAGTTGGAAGTTTCCAATAACACTGAACTAGTTCTCCCAAGTGGCAACATTTTAAAAATGTAGAAAAATATCTTTTGCTATTACTGGGCATACTTAAAATTTAATGTTTTGAATGTAGTATTTCAGTTAGAAATATTAGGATATATATATACATATGTATATATATATATATGTCAGTATTATAGTAGTAGCATTTCTATTCTCTTGGAATTTGAATATTGTGACTAGTTTATTGAAAAGGGAGAAGAAAGCAAAAGTAGCTGCATATTGTTCTAGCTTAACTCAAACATTATCCCAGTCCCCTTTGTGTCACTGTGCCCCTTCATTGGCCTGGATCTCTTGGCAACCATAACTTTTGTGCCTGAAAACAAAGGTAAATATTTTAATCTGTGGTATTTGGAGTAGTTGTTAGTTTTTTGTTTTGTTTTGTTTTGTTTTACTGCCAAATTTATCTTGTTAGAACAATGAGGGGAAAACAAGTTTATGTAGCCTCTTTCCTGTGACAGTCATGCAAACAAACTTTCTTCAAAATATAATTGGGACCATAGTTAGGAAACCATGACCTTCTAGTTAAAGTTGGAAGTGGGACTTTGGAACACCCCTTCCTACTTGATCCAAAATTGGCAACGTAGCCAGAATTGCTTTGTCCTGTTTTGTTTTGTTTTTTTTTTTATTTTTGGGTCAAACTCAGTTGTATTCAGGACCTGGCTATGTGTTCAGGGATCATTCCTAGCAGGAGTCATGGATATGAGGTGCTATGGATGCACCATGCATATGAGGTGGCAGCTGTCTGCACACAAGGCAAGCACCTTACCCTCTGTGCTATCTCACTGACCCTTACTTTACCTGATTTTCATGTGATACATATTAATGTAATTATACTAGTTCTGGTGCTTAGAACTATGCATCTACTTATTGTTTCTCATCATTATAAATACAATTTCAAAAACTGCATCATTGAAACAAAGATATGATATCATAATGTTAAAGGAACAATAAAAAGGTTTTTACTAATCCTAGCAGCCTTTGAAATCAGACCAAAAGGCTCTTAACACTTGGGTCTGCCACCAATGGACAATGCTTCCTTGAAATATTATTGAAAATATTTGCTTCTTCTTTGAGAAAGTTAAACCAATAGTTAAAGAAACCAATAGTTAAAAAAATTGTGGCAAAAATTATATTTTTGCAAATTACATAGCAGATTCCAATACATTTAGTCACAACCCTTACACCCACCATAATAGTCTCTGGCTTATTTTTCATTATCTATAACTTACAGAGTAAAAATAAATTTAAAATTATATTTAACATAGTTACTCAGCCTGTTATTCATTTGCTATACCCTCTCACTTCTAATAGAGTGTCTCTGTCATGCTTTCTTGGCCATAGAATCATCTATCTCCCAGCCTAAAACTTCAAGACATGTAAGCTCTCTACCTAAGCCTTCAAGACATATTTTCCTTTAGTCTTTGTCTGGGTTTCATTCTCATTGGTTCTGACAACTTTTGTGTTTTATTACCTACTGCCTAGTTGTACAGTCAGAAATCATTTTCTTCCTCTTATCTACCATTGTTACATACTGACCTTACTAGAGAAAAACTCAGACTAAAGTATGAATCGCAAAATCTTTCCATATCTTCCCAACTGCCTGCATACGCAAACAAATACAAATGCTTTAGCTTGGTATAACATACAACTTCCACCATATTTTCTATTTTCACTTATATTTCATTATTGTCCTACCTAATCAATTACTCCTAAATTTTCTGTCTACAACTGCTTTTATTTTTAATTGTCTATGTTTATTTTATTTTTCTACTTGGATTCAAATTTTTAAATAATTTTTTAGGTTTAAATCAAAAACTAAGTTCATGTATCTGAGAGATAGTGAAGGGGTTAAGGTGTTTGCCTTGAAAGCAGTCTACCCTGGTTTGAACCCCAATACAAAAAAATGGTTGCCCAAGCATGGCCAAGAGTGAGCCCTGTGAATAGCTTGGAGTAAGACTCAAGCACTGTCAGGTGTGACCAGCCCCTCACCTTTGATGTGTCATCCCCAAATTAAGCATTTGTTTGCAAATAATTTCACTCAAGACATTTTTATTACTATTTTTAATAGTTAATTTCTTAATTTTTCATACATTAGATATATTTAGCCCTATTATGAGATAATAAATAATTTTATTTACTGCTTTATCACAAGATTATAATGCTCTCCATTGATATGCTTATAAATTACTGCATAAAATGATACATAATCTGTGGTGTTGCTTACTTACATTTAATTATCGGTGGTTCAATTTGATATAAATTTATATTTGTATTATTTATTGATTGGTACTTTTCATCGAACAATATAAATATTGTTCATTGATATTGCTATTATACTAAAACACTTTGATGCTTGTATTTATTGATATTTTATGGGAAATTTCTTTATTCAGAAAAAAAATTGTTATTTGTAAATCAGAAACACTAAAAAGGGTAGTCTCTTATTTGACACATTTTACATATTTACTTATTCTCTCCTTCCAAATCCCATGCTCTGTTTAAAAAAACACTCTGCAAAGGAATCTATCAGTTAGCTATAAAATTAAATACAGGCAGGGTGATAGTTCAAATGGGTATGACAAAGCATGCAGGAATTCTAGGCTTAATCCTAAGTACCACATGGCCCTCCCCCCAAAGTGGTCTGTGCTCATTATACATTGTGTATGCCTCCCCCAAAATGAAGATTATTAAATAAAATAGAAAACAAACTTTAATCTTGGGAAAATAATGGACCTTAATTTACATTTACAAGAAGAGATATAAAAGAAGGCTATGTTTGAGAATAAGTTTTTTGAAAATAGAAGATTTGAACTTAAACATTTAAATACGGCAATAGATATAACAATATCTTTTCAGAATAAAAGAGTCCTAACTTTATTATTTTTAAGGTTAACTTTATTCTTAATATTTGAATTGTTTGTTTGGGGCCACACCCTGTGAAGGTCAGTGGTTTCTCCTGGCTCTGCACTCAGGAAACACTCCTGGCAGTGCCTGTTGGACCATATGGAAAACTGGGAATTGAACCCAGATTGGCTGCATACATACAAGCCAAAGACTATACCTGCTGTACTACCTCTCTAGCCCTTTATTAATATTTTTATGAGTTAAAAGTTAATGTGAGCATCTGTAATACAATAATCATTTAAATTCAAGAATGTGCAATTAGAACCAGAAAGCTATGGGCCATCTTTTGTAGGAATAAATGTTTTCTTTTGCTTTGGACTCAAGTGGATGCAATTCACGTTGCAAAACCTCTTTCATGTTTCCAGTTCTTTGCTCTAGACATAATACCCTCCACAGATGGTGAATGCCATTTGATCCCAGCCCTTTCTAGCAAATTCACATATGTCAGCAAATGAGCCTAAAACAACTCCAGGTTTCAAATGCAAAACATTTGTAAATTGCACTGATTCATAATCAGGACAACATAATAAACTACAATCTAGTCATTCTCAGTGGGTCTTATTCAGCAGAAAAAAAAAATCATAGAATAAAAGCCAAGAGAGGATGTTGGGCTTGGCTCTCCCTGTACTAGGCTTTTGGAAATTCAATCACTCACATGTGGAAAGTACTGAAATGACAGTCCTGAAGAATAAAATCCCTCATCCTTTCAGAACACAGAATCCAAGGGCAGACTTTTCTTTGACCACTAATGTAGTACCAAGAAATTAAATTCCTAGGAAGGTCCATTCTCCAACTTGCATTAAGTATTTGCACAGTGAACAAATTACCTTCACTACGTTTATTACTACATACCTGCTTGTTTTGGTTTAATATTAATCATCATTTTATTTTAATATTTATATTAGAATAAAATATGATGGCATATAGAATATGCAGGCAGAATACTTCTATTATAATTATTTTGAATACAAGATTATTTTTTATTTCTTGAGAGGAGAGACTACAGTTTTACAGATCTTTCATCAGGATGCATTATAAATTAGTTAATATAGGTCTGTTTCCAATGATGTTTAAAACAATGGGGGTGATACCTAAAGTGTTTGGGGGCTACTTTTGTCACTGCATTAGGTTCTATGTTAGGGATATATAGCGTAAGGTACACTATGCTAAGAACAGAAATGGTTAAGATTCTTGTAAATAAATTTGACCACGTGGAAATCATGTCACATAAAACAAAAAAAAAAAAAGTGAAGAAATACAAAATATTTAGGAAAGGTACAGTGACTACAGCATGTGATATTGCTTGTAAATCTTTTATATTTTCAAAGAATATATGCCCTGAGGAAACAAATAGGTCAGTCATGCCTGCCATTTGTGCCCTTGTGAAAATGCAATTAAGAACCAGTTTGAGGGTCCTGAGCAATGGCACAAGGTAGGGTGTTTGCCTTGAACGTGGCTGATCTAGGATAGACCGCTGTTCGACCCCCCTCCTGCCCCCAGAGTCTCATATGGTCCCCCAAGTCGGGAGCGATTTTTGAGCGCATAGCCAGGATTAATCCCTGAGCGTCACCAGGTGTGCCCCACCCCCCAAAAAAAAGAACCAGCTTTATTCCTCTCTTGAAATTAGATAATATTAGGCTTATATAGCATTTTACATAACTTTTCGGTATGACCCTCAACCTAAAGAAAATTTAAAAATAAGATAATAGCCTATCAGATACAGGAATAATTTGAATAATTTCTCTAGAATTACTTTAGGCTACTATTTCAAAAGCTGCATAACCCCCCCCAAATGGTTACAATCATAATGCCCTGTAAACATTAGAGAAAAATTTTGTACTTGATCATCTTTCCACAAAAAATTCCTGTAAAATTCAATTTTTAACTTTGTATTTATTTTATTTGGGGAGGGGTTACACTGTTGGTGCTCAGATTTTAGTGCTGGTTCTGAATTTTGAGCCTTAGTAGATATTAGGGGGAACCACATGCTGTATGTTCAAGATAAAAGTCTTACCTGCTGTAATATAACTCCAGCCCTGAATTCAATTTTAATTTATTACCATACTGCCTACAATTTCCCAGACTATACAATATAGGATTTGACTTTGTGGCTATAAAAGAACCTTTTTTAGTAGTATCTAAAAACACTGCAACTGAGAAACTGCCTTATAATCTCCATAGTCCTAAAATGTAATTTTTTGGGGGGTCACACCCAGCAGCGCTCAGGGGCTACTCCTGGTTCTACCTCAGGCTCGGGGGACCATATGGGATGCCAGGATTTGAACCACCATCCTTCTGCATGCAAGGCAAATACCCTACCTCCATGCCATCTCTCTGGCCCCCTGAAATGTAATTTTGTATGATTTTTAATTTATAATTATTTCTGAGAAATTCTATAAAAACAGTACCTTAAGTTAAAAAATACACATAAAACTACATAAATAGAATATTGCCATGTGAAAGATAAAGGAAATTAATATAGTTTATGTCAATATGCAAAAACATACTTTATTTTATTACTGCCTATGTAGAGTAGGTTAGATATTCATAAAATAGTTAAAATTATTCAATGTTAATAATTGGGGCTAGAGTGATAACACAGCATGTAGGACATTTGCCTTGCACATGGCTAACCTGGGTTCAATCTATAGCATCCCATTTGGTCCCTGAGCACCTTAGGAACAATTTCTAAATACAGAGCCAGGATTAAACCGTGAGCAGCACAAGGTGTGACTCAAAAAATAAAAAAATAATATGCTTATTGCTTAAATTGTGAGTTTTCTAGTCATGATCTCAGATAAAGAATTAATAGAAAAATCAAGAAATAATCAAAATGGTATCAGTTTATAGTTATAATATTGGGTAACAATTTGCTTTATGGTTTGCTTTTCTAATTGCATAGTTTAGATGATTTATTAACATTGTCTCATGGCTAAAATGAATCAAGCACTGTAGAGATATTCATATATTAAAAATAAGAAATGAAGGAAAAGTAAGAGAAGTAAAATAAAATGACTTCCAAACATTGGCAAGGGAAGTGGGTATTCCTGAAACTTTATCATAGTAGCTTTGTAATGTATAATAATTTAATAAAAATTAAAAAAAACAGAATAGCAACAAAAAATAAATTCCAGAATGACAGCCACAAATAACACTAGCGGTGAAATCCTATCTACTCTTGAGAAATGAACCTGAACACTGATTTTGTCCTACACTTTTCAGCAGGTAAAGAAAATGAAAAACAGAATTCAGGATCCAGAGAAAAAGCAGACCATCTGATAAAGATTAGTGCAGGTTGCCTTCTACTGAGACAGGAGAGAGCAAATTTCTCTCATTGTCCTTACAAAGAAATACTCTGAGATTTATTTAACATACATCCTTCATACCTTCTTTCAAATACACAATGGTGTATGTGATTGGAATGCTTCTATATATCTTTTTATAAGGTGTTACTATATAACAAAGAACAGCTCAGTAAAAATCACTTTGCCATAAACAGTATATTTCAGGCAACATATACTTTTCTCTGGGTTTGGCTTAATTCAGCAATGGATTTTATTGCCAAAGGAATTTATGGGCAACAAGAATACTTTCCATAGCACTTTTTCTTCTTAAACTTAACACAATTTATAACTAAGCCTTTCTTTTCACTCTAGGCTATAAGCTCATGGAAAAAAAAAAAAAACAGCAATGTGACCCTAGCTTTTTAGCAAAGCATCTGACACGTAGTAAGTATGCAAACATTTGCTCAATATTGAATAAATGCATATTTTTAGGAGTTCCCACAAATATTGCTATTCTGAACCTAGCATTTCAGCATTTTCTCCCATTAAACACCTGGATGGCAGATACTGCTTGTGATAGATCCTTTTAGCAGTACATGATTAATATAATCAGTTGGACTCACTTGAGCTCCTTTCCAATCATGCTAATGATTGCAGCAACTGTGCCTGAAATTAGATAATATATATATATATATATATATATAGCAACAAATGATCATCTTTCATAAAATTGTGTACTAGCAAGCCAACAAAATATGGTTACTAAGCACTAAAGATTTCAGGGAACAGGTGTAAAAGATACATCTTGGAGTTGTATCACTCAAATATGAGAGGCAACAAGTATTTCTACATGTTCCATCACTCATTGGTTGATAGCAACTCCCAGAGGAAAGTTAAATCTTGAACATTCCTGCTTGAATGAGCAAGATCATAGCATACAGAAAACTAACTATGTTGGTGAGGCCTATGGGAATAGAGGTGAGATACTGACAGTATCTGTTATAATAATATGTTTAAAGAAGCAGTTGATATAAAAACTGTAGAGTTTGACAAGTTCCCCAAACAATATTCCATTAATATCCATTTTTAGGAATTAGAAATTTAGAGAAAGAAAACAACTATACATTGTGTTTTATGTTTGTATGTGTATAGATATGCAAATATTTACTTAATTTTGTCCTCTCTCACTTTCAGAGGATTGTACAATGAAGAGTCACACTTAAACAGCACAAAGTTCTCAGAAAAAAAACTCTAGTACTTAAATGACACTTTGGTTTTTGGCCATTTAATTAGTGTTTAACTTAATTATGTATATTAAAATATATTTACTCTCTAATGCTATTAATTGTCAGTGATATATTCAAGCAACTGTATATGAGACAATTCCGTGCAACATTTGGAAACACAAATACGCATCTTCTTGCATCTAAAAATAGTCTTAATAAATAAGGTCAAAATAATGATTAACAAGCAACTTGCAAGAGCAAGGATCATTCACTTTTTCAGTTTATGGTAAATGAAGTTACAAGTCAAAGATAAAATACACTTCATTTTCAATTTCAAATATGCTTCATTTTTGTAATTCTATTTTGGATTTTGTGGTTATGCCAGGCAGTACTCAGGGATGACTACTGGCTTTGTGCTTAGGAATTATTCTTGACAGGGTTCAGGTTACCTTATTGGATAATTGTGCTTGAGCTACCCAAAGGACACCAGGAAGTGATGTCAGTTTAGTGTTGTGCTCTAAGAGCCAGTGTTTTTGGTAGGTTAACTCATTTTTTTTAATTTTGAGTCACACCCACAAATAATCAGTGCTCCCTTGTTCTGTATTCAGAATTATTCCTGGCATCTAGGAAGCCAGGGATTGAACACAGATATACTAAGTGCAGCAAATGCCCTTTCTGCTGTACTTTTCTACAGCCCCAAAATAATTAGCAAAGATACTTTGCTAAATTCTTTGCTAATAAAAATCCATCCATTTAATCAATCAAATGGCAATTTTAGCTTTTTTCAACCATATGACATAATTTCTCATTTTATGAATGAGAGAGCAAAAATGTGCCAAGATTATAGATACACAAATGGTAAAACTATTTAACCTGAGATCTAGACCTTCATAGTTCATTATCATGCTATGTTTCCTTTTTGATAGTTTTAACAGAGCCAAGATTAATATGGATGAGTGGGACTAATACATGGGAAAAAATTCAAGACAGTGTCAAATCTCAAGACGAATTACTAACTTTATCAAATAAACAATGGTTTAAAGTAGTTAATTTTCAAAGAGAAGAAAATTTAGACTATAATAATGTTGACATCAAAGTACGCATATGTTGAACATAGGAAGGTAATATAATGATTGTTATGATTTAAAAATATCTAAAAAGCTTTCTTTTTTTGATTTTTTAATATATATATATAAATATAATCCTTCACCAGTGCAACATTCCCATGACCAATATCCCTAGTGTCCTTCCTCCCCAGCCCACACCAGCCTGTACTCTAGACAGGCTTTCTACGTCCCTCATTCAGTCACATTTTGTTATGATAATTCTCAGTGTAATTATTTCTGTGACTGCACTAAATGATCTCTGTGGTGAGCTTCATGTCAGGAGCTGGATCCCCCAATCCTCCTCTATTTTGTCTCTGAGAATCATTACACAAATGCTTTACATTTTTCTCAAAACCCATAGATGAGGGAGACCATTTTGTGTTTATCTCTCTCCCTCTAACTTATTTCACTCAGCATAATAGATGCTTTCTTTACACTGACTATATAGAAAGAGGAGGTACAGTAAATGCATTCTATATACACCTCAACCCAGGCCCTTTGCCTGGTGTGCATTGTGAATTGGGGGACACACACACAAAAAAAATAATATCTAAAAAGCTATCATACCAATGAGAACAGCACTTTGAAAAATATTTTATTTCTATCAAAAATAATAAAAACTATCAATCTATGAAGATGGCATGTGGTAAAAAAGAAACTCTGAAAAATAAAACCTCTCATCCACTGTTGATAAGATGTTGTCTGATTCAACCACTATGAAAAACAGTATGGAGAGTGGTAAATTTAGAATTGAGCTATTATACCCAGTAATTTCTCTTTTTGGTATGCACATCCAGGACTAAAAAACACTCATTCAAAAGAAATGTATGCACACCATTATTCATTGCTGCTGCAAGTATAATGCTAAGACATGGAATCAACCTAGGTCTCATCAATGGATGAATGCATTATGAAGATGTGGTATATAAATACAATGAATACTATCCAGCTGCAATGAATGTTAAAATCATACAATTTACTGCAATCTGGTTGGGACTGGATGATTTTTTGAGTGAAGTAAACTAGAAGAAGAAACACAGGATGATCTCACTCTTCTGTGGTAAACAGAATAACTGGATGAAAAAAATATAATGTAAAAGGAGCATGTCTAGATTACCCCTAACCTCAGACCTTAATGAGTAGGACAGAAAAATCAAGATGGAAAGAGGATGATGAGAAACAAAATAATGAATATGGGGAGAGAGAACCAATCTTTATTATTTAGATTGTGATGTGGGAGATTGGTTTAGCTAGATATCTAAAGCACAGACTCAACAACATTGAAAACATGAGAGCTAAGGTGAAACCACTGAACTATATAATGTGCCTATAGTAGGCAAGGAGTTGGGTAGGGTTGAGGAATAATAGAGTATGGGAATTCTGATAGTGAGAGTTGACAGTGGTGTTGAGATTGGTGTTAAAATATTTTTCCTAAAACTCAATAATGAATAACTTTGAAAATAAATGTTATTTAATTAAATAAAATTATTTTAAAAATAAAGAAAACATAAGTTAATAGCATATTAACAATTAATCATTGTAAGTAAGAATACTACTATTCACACCTGGACACTATGCAACATTAAATTTTTCTTTTAAGATTGTTTTTGATAGAGTGCTGTTTTTTTCAAGATATCATTATTAACAACAGCTACAAATAAGAAAAGAGGGAAAAGGAAAAAAGAAAAAGAAATAAAGAATACTACCCTTCATATCTATCATTATTAATTTCTCGATTTCATTTTCAGCTGTAAAATAAATCATTTGTTCAAAGTTATATAAATATTAAATCCTTCATGAATAAAACATCAAAATCTTATAAAAAATTTGGGGAATGAAAATAAATATAATTTTGATGCTGATATTGACACATGAGATTGGTCCCATCTTTTAAAAAAATAGACCTCAACCAGAATAAAGTTTCTTCTTAGTATCATTATGACATTTGGATCTGAAAATTTCTTATCAGGGAAAAATTATGCTGTGTATTGTGGGATATTTGATTAATTTCATAGACTATATTACTTATTAATATATTAAAAATTTACCTCAAGACACTGACTTACATTTGAGACATACCCCACTAGATAATAACCACCAATTTAGATTTATTTTTGCATTGCTAAAAATAATTTCAAGTCTTTTTAAGACTTCACAATGTTTTCTTAACACAGTACTATGTATCCAAGAAACAGTAAATTTACTTGTGTATTGATTTTATACAAACATATTATGCCTATATCATGAATTAATTATTCACTCAAAGTGATTTTAAATAAATTATTTGTGTTTTGAGTAAAATTCAGATAAATTGGGTTAAATTTTCAGCACTATTATTCCAATCTTAAATATCAATTAGCTTTAACATCTTTTTTATATTAATTATTCTTGTAATTCATAACTAAGATACTAAGATCTCATTAAATAAATCAACCATAAAAAAGAAGGAAAAAAATAGGTGGAATATGTTATAAGGGGATAATGGGTGTGGAAAGCATTGAGGGGAAGGGACTAGAAGAAGAGAAAAGTGAGAAAGAGGCTCATAAATGCCCTGAAGAACCAAGAATATTTCTCATAGTTGAAGAAAATGAAATATCTGTAGACTTCATACTCACAGATCATGTTTTATCTTGATATTTGATATTTCATTTTGTTAATTGTGTGATATTGGCTAATTCAATAAATTTTCTGTAAATTCAAGCCTCCCAGAGGTTTAAGGAAACTGAGAAACTGAAAAAAAAATTAGAACATAATACATGTTTATTACATTTTCATGTTTATGTTCCCATGATTCTATCATCACCGTTTCTATAAAAATTTTTCATATGTTCCTTTTCAAGTCCAGAAAGTTATGCTATTATCTACGTAAAATATCACTGAAACAAAACAGTGTATCTTCCCATGAAGTTAGTAACCTTTGTGCTTGCTTGATTCTCATGTTACTGTTTACTCAACAGTTCCTAAGAACAACTGTCTTCCTCTCTATATCACCAAGATCAATAAACTTGGTACCAAAAAATCACAAAGATTTCAGACAATCAAGGGTCGGCAGCAATAGCACAGTAGGTAGGGTGTTTGTCTTGCACATGGCTGACACTGCTTTGATCCCTGGCATTCCAAAGCTTGCCAAGGAGTGATTTATGAATGCAGAGCCAGGAGTAACCCCGGAGTGCCAACCCAAAACACAAGCAAGCAAAAACAAACAGAGATTTGGAGGACAGAGGGATTATCATCTGAAAATTAGTTTCCAGTTTCCATATTAAAATAAATCTACCTCTAGTTTAGGTAATTAATGCTTGGTATATATTATTTTATAAAACAAAAATTTTAAATGATAAAAAACATAAAAAAATCTCTATTTTCTATCTCAATGTTTTCTGTTTTCCTTTTTATTTTTTTAAGATGTTACTGAGCTTTTTGTTTGGTTTTGTTTAGGGATGCACCCAGCAATACTAAGCAGTTAGTCCTGCCTAAAAACTAGGAATTATTTCTGGTGTTGTCTGGGTGAATACATGGGATATTTTATTTATTGTAATTTATTGTGAGGGTGATAAATTGTGTATTTATTGTGGGGATTTATTGTGAGGACCCTCCCCATATTCATTATTTTGTTTCTCATCATTCTCTTTCTATCCTTGATTTTTTTGTCCTACTCAGTATGAGCTTAGGGGTAATGTAGAATCCTCCTTCCATTTATTATTTCTTCTGGATCTACATCTGGTGGTACTTGGGGATTACTATTATGCTGTGTTCAGGGGTCACTCTTGTTGGCACTCTGGGAACCATAAGTGATGCCAGGTATCAAACCCTGGTTGGCTGCATGAAATGCAAGCACCTTACCAACTGCCCTATCCGTATTTCCCTGAGATATTATTGAATTAAATCTACTCTAAAGTGCTTCTCAGAGTCTAACAATAGTAAAATATCCTTTCTGTCCACCCTTAGCATTTTTAATTATACCACTCATTTAATGTTACATAGTGTAAGATAAATTTATTCAAAGGAGTTAATGCCTGTCCTTTCCTCATTTCAGCTACTCTTTTTAAACTAAAAATTGTACAATAGCAAGATATACATAATGGAAAGCTTTTAAAAAATAGAATATGTTTAGAAGTGTACTATTTCTTTGACTAAAGAACTTTATAATAATGACAAAAACAAACAACTAAAATAATACTATCTCTATAACTTCAATGTCCTGTTAAATAACCTGTCAAACTCCTTTCAGTAAATTCAAATTATTTACAAATATTGAATTTATGAAAACACATGTCTAAGGAAGCCATAAAAAACAAATTCAATTTCCTTGAATAGTCAATGCATTTAATAACTCTACAAAGTATAGAAGAGCAATTTTACTTAAGTTTATAAAACATATGAGACAGCAAACATAAGATGCATCAGTAAAAATGCACTCAGACAAAAATAGAGTAGTTTTATAATTGAAAACCAGAAGAAACACTATTCCAGAAATTTAGGTAAGTATACTTGACCCCCCCCTAAAAATTAAAGAGATATAGTATTTTACAAGTTGAGCAATCAAAGAAGCACATTTTTAAGATAAAGATTGTTAGGCCAGAGCAATGGTACAGCTGGTAGGGCTCATGTTTTGTATGTGGCTCACATGGGTTTCATCCCAAGCATCCCAAATGACCCACAAGAAGTGGTTCCTGAGTGTAGAGTCAGGAGTAACCCCAAGCACCACTGAGTGGGACCCCAAAACAAAACTGAAACAAAGAAGTTAGAGATTTTCATAAAGGTGTATTATTAGGGAGCACTCTTGATGTCAGAATCTATAAAAGTGGAGAAGAGTGAAGTGAAGATAAGGAGAGGAGAGGGAAGGAGAAGAGAATTTGGCAGAGGAAGATAATGAGATGTAGATGAACTTTTTTTTTTATGAAAAAGTGTTTCATGGTTTTAATCATTTGGGTGAGTAGAATGAGACTTTACATCTCCAGGCTAAGAGAACTTAGAGAACTGTGACTCTCTCTTCTCAACTTACTTGTTCTGAAAAGATATCACTGAAAGCACTAAGTAGGTGAGATACAGCACCTTATTCCCAAAGAAAATTCTAGATGAAATCACAGAAACTATTACTTCTATACTGATTTTACTTCATGTTTTTTTCAAGGCTGCTTTTAGAAAACATAATTCAAAATAACTCAAAGACCACCATTCTTATCTCTTTCCCCCATGAAGTAGAGTGATCTGTAAAAAAAAGCTATAAGTATATGATTTTATTTTTGAAAGTATCAATGACTGTAAATATTACCAACATTTACTAGAAGGAGGGGCTAAAGTATCAGTATGTAAAGAGTTTTATTTTGGGTCTTAGTGTGAAATTTATAGACTCAAATCTTCATGCTCTTCTATTCTTTTCATTTGTTAGGGGTATGCACAGTGGTGCTCAAAGGATGTTGCTCATGGTTTTACACTCAAGAATTACTCCTGGCAGGTTTGGGGGACCAAATGGAATGCAAGGGATCAAACCTGGATCAGTCACTTGCAAGACAAATGCCCTACCTGCTATATTATAACTCCAACCCCAGCTCTACTATTCTTTAATATAAAAAAGTATCTTACACATAATGTTTAATTCCTGCTTCCTAACCAAACTATTTCCTAGGAACCATATATCAAAATGATCTATCTATAGGTATAAGTGTGCATAATAGTATAGTGTATATAATAGGTGAATATATACAAACACATAAATATTTAGAAAATAAAGGTTTCATATTTTCAAGTCAAATTTTCTTCTTTTAACTGGTTATAGGAAAATATGTGTATAATATCAGGCAAATGGCAGTTACCTCTCTTGGTTGCTCTGTTGTTGTGTTGTGTTGTATCAGTCAGGGAATCTGCAAGTGTCACTCTTATAAGCTAATGTTCATTGACCTAATCTTGGGTTATTTACTATTTATTTATACTGAAATTATCTTTAATTGATTCTGTTTGCAATTAAGAAGAGAAGTCAAGGGCCCGGAGAGATAGCACAGCGGTGTTTGCCTTGCAAGCAGCGGATCCAGGACCTAAGGTGGTTGATTCGAATCCCGGTGTCCCATATGGTCCCCCGTGCCTGTCAGGAGTATTTCTGAGCAGACAGCCAGGAGTAACCCCTGAGCACCGCCGGGTGTGGCCTAAAAAAAAACAAAAAAGAAAAGAAGAGAAGTCAAGTTGGCCATAATTTTTCTTACTTTTGAGACTGCTTGAAAATATTATCCTATGTGCTTGTTTGCTGGCATTGAATAAGTGGATTATTTAATACACCAAGGGATCTCTTGCAAGGAAAGTATTACAAGACCTCTTATTCTAATCTACTTTTCTTAGCTCAACCTTTACATATATTTAGTCTCTGAAATCATAGCTCAAGAAGCTACAGTATGTACAGTTATGGCTAATCTAAACTTCTCAGAGGAGAAATGACAAAATTTAAACAGGACAAAGAAATAGTATAGTGGGTTGTTTCAGAGGATGAAAAATGACACAGATTCCATTTCTAGCACCTCAGATGCTTCTGTAAGTGCTTAGGAATGATCCCTAAGCACAGACAGCCAAAAGTATGCCCCAAGCATCAATGTACATGACCAAAAAAATAAATAAATAAAAATTAAAATTAAAAAAAAACAAGAAGAAGAAAAAGAAAAAGAATTACAAATGCTCTAAAATTGAGAGATATGATGAATGGTATATTCACTATTAACTGCCATAAAAAATTTTATGATAAACCAGTAGAAAAGGTGAGATATACACTAACTGACATCTTGATTCCTATATCATTCCCTGTCAGCCACATAAAACTGACCTACGTATAAATCTGCTATAGTAAGTCAAGTAGCAATATCTGTTGATGTCCAGAAAGACAGCCACATTTCTGATTCTGTTGGACAATGAAGTGTCCCCATGACATCACAGATATACATGCTCTCAATAATCGTGATGTTAGTCCTGATAGTAGCTACTTGCAATAATAATAACTAGCCAAAGTGACAAAAATTTGAATAAGTCTCCTCAGAATCACTTTTGTTTTTTTTGGTACCACATCAAGTAGTCTTCAGGGATTACTCTTGGCTCAAGTAGTAAACAGAGGACACTATGGATGCTGGTAAGCCCTGTGAAAGGCAAGTACACTACACTACCTGCTGTGCTAGCTCTCTGACCCCACCTTCAAGACTCTTATTCATTACAAAAGCAAAATATTTAGGAATAAAAAATCATGAAGTGTAAATCTCTAAATTCTGTTGTGTATTTAAAAAATTAAAACCTATAAGCTCTGACAAAATCTAGCTTTAGAAAAAAATTAGTTGTCGTGTCTGTTTTTTTTTTCTCCAATAACATCTAAATATGGTATAAAATGTATGTCAAAGGATGCTACTATAGTCAAAACAAATTTAGAAAAAATCTTAATGGTTAATTCTAAGGCAGGAGACATATTACTTAAATGCCAAGGTCAATCATATTTTTCAAGTTGAATGATGAGGTAATTTTTATTCTGACACCCTAAGTCAAAGACCATAGGCAACATGCCAAAGCAGTATGTTAAGGTTGGCAGATTGTACACACAGGAAAACTTAAAACAGTAACACAAATTCACTTTTTTAATTGACAAAGTTTTCCCTAGTTTTTACAGACATCCTTATTCAGCACATTTCCTGAATTCGATTTCTCTTTGGCAAATATTCTTTCTGGAGGTAAAGAGAATCCAAAATAAATCCATCTGTACTGCTCACCTCCCAAGATGATTTCCTCAAGCCAAACTCAAGTAGACTAATCTTCTGAGTTACAGCACATCCATTCAACAGATATGCTGGGTAATTACATTTTAGGGGAGGGGTGAAGAAGGTGAGTCTCAGAACTGATCCCTAATAGCCTCCAGTCATCTCCCTGGCAGCATATTAGGAGAAAATTTAGTTAATTTGTACTCTACAGTCCTTAACTTCAACCTGTTTGAGATAATTGAAGCATGAGTGGAAGGAGATGAGCATTTTAATACTGACATCTTGATTCCCCGGAAGCCCAAGATTAATTCTGTCCTAACATTCCATCTCAATTTGAGACAGACTGTCTCTGTGAACATACCTCCAGAATATTAAAATCCTGACTTCTTTGTAACAATGCATCATTAGTCCTCATATCTTTTCAGTGACTCATAAGGCGATCTCACAAAAGGCTGGCCCTAGAGTTTCTAAATAAGCACAATCAAAAAAAAATCTAATTTTTTTCCAATTCTATTCAGAAATTTCATTATCTCCTGGGAAACCAAGGTTTTATTTGTAGAATGAGAAGTTAGGATAATATGATAACCATGACATTTGCTCTCTAACATTCCACAATTCTAAATGTAAATCTTCTAAAGCAGGTTTTTAAATGACACGACAGAGTTTTGCATCTTATAGCTATCAATTCTCTTATGTTCTGTCCTCTGAATTGGTTCGATTCAACTTGCTTGCTTGCAGGGTCAATTCCCCACCAGCTCTTGGTTAAATTACTGCACTGAATGTCTGACTGATGCAGCCATATTCATAAGTGTAACTATTCTAGCCTTTAATTTCTAACTTGTCATTTTATCTCCAACAGAATCCCACTGCTCTTCAATTTCAAGTTGCAAAGCTTTCACTAACTTGGAAGACTTGATTTTATCTGGAAACTATTAGATTTAATTTTAACATATTATCTAACAGATTCATCTCAATTTTACCACATTCCTATCTAGCACATTATTCTAATTTATTGGACCTTTTCCCATAATCACCACAAAACATCCTCACTATATACCAAATTGCAACTCCTATTTCTCCTATTGCTTCGTATGGTAAACACCCCTGATGCAACAATGGACAATCCTGTTCCACCGAACTCACTTTCTCTTACATTCTCTCTCAATATTCTATATTTTTTCTTTGAAGAATACTTCACAATACTAATGGACCATATCTGGTGGTACTATTTCATATATATCAATATATATTTCCCTCAAAACACTGGTTTTTCTAATTTCTGTATACTGAAACACAGGATTAGACACCAAAAAAAAACTGTTTGAAGAAGAGTCATAAAAACAGAAATAGCTTGTGGCTGGATTTATTTTTCAGAAGGATTTTTGCCTTGCTCACACTTGACTTGGGTTTGATATCAGACACCACATGTGATCCCCTGAGCCCTGCCAGGAGTCATCCCTTAGCACAGAGACAGGAATAGTCCTAAAGACCAATAGGTGTGGATCGAAAAAACAAGACATTTTGAAATAGCTCTAATTAAATGCTGAATTATCCTTGTGTAATCTAGTTTTATAGACTTTTTATTGTTTCTTCTTATTTTTAAATTGATAAGATTACAATAGATAACTGAAAAAAATCACAAAGCATTACTTGCCTTGTAATGTGATTCAACTTTCTAGACCAGTTCTTTGCATTTGAAAAAACACACTGTTCCAAATATTAATAATGCACATTATTCAGCCAGGCCTTACATATAGCCTTTGTAAATTATTACTGTTATATTAGCATCTTTACATAGTATAGTTTTAGTCAACTACTTTTGGAAGACAGAAAACAGAAATTCTATTTATCTCAATTGAACTAATTTATATGAATCACATACAGTCTTAAAAGAGTTTCTGTGAAGCTCATTATAAGAAAAGGTAAAATATGCTGAAATAAACAAAAATCATAAATTAGGCAGTAGTAAAAGAAGTCTGTAAATAGAGGTCAGCATATTACTATAAATTTAAAAATTATATTTCTTTTGTTTGGGGGCCACATCTTTCAGTGATAAGGGCTTATTCCTGGTTCTGCATTCTGGGATCACTTTTGATGGGTTCTTGGGACCAAATGGAATTGTAAGGATTTAAACCAGGGTGGCTATGTGCAAAGCAAGTGTCCTTTCTGTTTTACTATCACTGAGGTCACAAAATAAATTTATTTTATATTAAGTAATGCAAAGTAAATTGTGTTCATTTAGAATAAAGAAAATATATCATTTAATTTCTGTTCAAATGTATCATATTGCTCTTTGTATTTTGTGATCATTTTTCATAGAAAGATTTACTTATTTGTAGACTCTCAAAGGATACTCTGACAGTTTATAAGTATCATTCAAAGTTTTAGGTAGAAAAAGAAAAGGAGGCTAAACTAACATCAATAATAATTCTTCTCCTTCTACCTACCCTTCTTTTTTTTTTCTCTAAACTCATATTCAATAGTATAAATTCAGTTGGTAAGATGGACAGGGGAAGGGAAAAATAGAAATGGAGACAGAACAGAGCATGAAAACCGGCAAAGCTTTGCAAAAGCCGGCTCCCTGTGTGTGACACCAGGCGGGGAAAATCCGCGAAAGTACACCAGCAGAGTGGGGCCCAACTGTAAAAAACTGTGAGTGTGACCTGTCTATGTCTGTCTACTGTCCTCTTGCGTGAAACTCTTGCGAGTGGGGCAAAAAGAGGCTCCAGAAACCTCGCTCGCCCAGACGCCATTTTCAGGGAGGGACTACAGAGCATGAAAACCAGCAAGACTTTGCAAAAGCAGGCTCCCTGTGTGTGACACCAGGTGGGGAAAATCCGCGAAAGTACACCAGCCCAGTGGGGCCCAACTGTGAAAAACTGTGAGTGTGACCTGTCAATGTCTGTCTACTGTCCTCTTGCATGAAACTCTTGTCAGTGGGGCAAAAAGAGGCTCCAGAAACCTCGCTCGCCCAGACGCCATTTTCAGGGAGGGACTACAGAGCATGAAAACCGGCAAAGCTTTGAAAAAGCCGGCTCCCTGTGTGTGACATCAGGAGGGGAAAATCCACAAAAGTACGGCTGCCCAGTGGGGCCCAACTGTGATAAACTGTGAGCGCGAACTTTATATGTCTGTCTATTGTCCTCTTGCGTGAAACTCTTGCGAGTGGGGCAAAAAGAGGGTCCAGCGGAGCACAGCTGCTCCGCTTCACTACGCGGCCGTGCACTCTTTCTAAGGAAAGAACACCATTGCAACAAGAAGGAAAAATCACACTAAGAACGGCGCTATATCACAGAAGCAAACAATTCTCTCCAGACTGTCTTCTCTGTTGCATGCTCGAGCCTAAGATTTGACCCAGGGTGAGGCTTCATCCACGGAGGACTCCCCTCCCTTAGAGGCAAGTCAGCCCATCCAGAAAGGGAGGAGCCAGAGGAATGTGCTGCCTGCATCATATAGACAATGAATACCACAACAACACGTAGAAAAACCCACAATACAAGTGTGACAATGGGGAAACAACACAGGCCAGCATCAGACATAGAGAATGAAGATGACAATTCTGAGGACCAGATAATGACCAACCAACTAATCAACCTCTCAGATAAGGACTTGAGACTAGCAATATGGAAGATGCTCAAAGAACTCCAAGAAACCATGGATCGAGTTGAACAGAACACTAATAAGAACCAAGAAAATATGAAGACAGAAATCACAAAACTCCAAACTGAAATAACATGTCAACTAACAAGACTGAAAAAGTCAGTAAACGAAGTGAATGACAAAATGGATAAGCTCTGGGACAGGGTATCAGAAGCTGAGAATAGACTTGGTGCTGTGGAAGATGAGATACATAACAATTCCATACAGCAGGAGAGATTGGACAAAAAACTTAAAGCAAATGAGCAGACAATGGAAAAATTAGTCAAAGAATGGGAACAGATGAAAATAGAAGTCTATGATAAGATCAACAGAAACAACTTAAGAATCATTGGAGTCCCAGAGACCCAGGAAGAAAATTTCCAGGAAGAATCAACGGTCAAGAACATTATTAAAGAGAAACTTCCAGAGCTAAAGAATATATGTGATCAAATCCTGCATGCCCGAAGAGTTCCAACCAAAAGAGACCCCAGAAAAACCACCCCAAGACACAGCCTAGTCACAATGACAAATCCCACAGATAGAGACAGAATTCTGAAAACAGCAAGACCAAAAGGGGAAATGACGTTCAAGCAAGCTTCCCTGAGATTTACAGCAGACCTGTCACCAGAAACACTCAATGCCAGAAAGCAGTGGTGGGATATAGTGACAAGACTGAATGAAATGAATGCGTCACCCAGAATACTATACTCAGCAAAACTCACTTTCCGGTTTGACGGAAGAATACATGGTTTCACAGACAAAAAACAGCTCAGAAACTTCACAGACACAAAACGAGTCTTAAGAGAAAAACTGAAAGACCTAATCTAAGACAAGAGTACCCAAAAAGACACACCAAATTTTGAAATAGAGATGGCGTTAAATCCCAGGACAATTCTTTCTCTCAACGTCAATGGACTAAATGCACCAGTTAAGAGACACAGAGTGGCTAAATGGATCAAAAAACTCAATCCAACCTTCTGCTGCCTACAAGAAACGCACCTGAATAGTCAGAACAAACATAGACTCAAAATAAAAGGCTGGAGAAAAATTATCCAAGCAAACAACACCCATAAAAAAGCTGGAGTGGCCATACTAATATCAGATAATGCAAACTTTATACTCAGGAAGGTTGTAAGGGACAAAGATGGACAGTTTATATTAATCAAGGGGTACGTAGAGCAGGAAGAATTCACTCTCCTAAACATATATGCACCGAATGAGGGGCCAGCAAAATATTTAATACAACTGTTGACAAATCTGAAAAATAATATCAACAACAACACAATAATTGTGGGGGAACTTAACACGGCTTTGTCAACACTGGATAGGTCAACCCGACTGAAACCCAACAAGAATATACTAGACCTGAGGAGAGAAATGGAAGAAAGAGGCCTAGTGGATATATATAGGACACTCCATCCCCAGAAACCTGGATACACATTCTTCTCCAATGTACATGGGACATTCTCCAGGATAGACTACATGCTGGCGCATAAAACATACCTCCATAAGATCAAGAGGATAGAAATTTTGCAGACTACCTTCGCTGACCACAAGGCTCTGAAATTATTTGTGAACTCCAAAGGGACTCAGAAGAAACACTTTGACACCTGGAAGTTAAACAGCCTCATGCTCAATAACCAGTGGGTCCGAGATGAAATCAAGGAGGAAATCAAAAGGTTCCTGGAAACAAATGACAATAAAGACACAAACTCTCAGAACTTATGGGACACAGCAAAAGCAGTACTAAGAGGAAAATTTATAGCTTTGCAAGCACACATCAGGAAGGAAGAAGGAGCTTACCTGAGTAGCTTAATGACACAGCTAATAGAACTAGAAAATGCTTAACAAAAGGACCCAAGAATAGGACGACAGAAGGAAATAACAAAGCCGAGAGCAGAAATCAACGAAGTGGAAACCCAAAAAACAATCCGAAAGATCAACGAAAGCAGAAGTTGGTTCTTTGAAAAAATAAACAAGATTGAAAGACCACTGGCAAACCTAACAAAGAAAGAGAGAGAGAGAAACTTGATAACTCGTATCAGGAATGAAAAAGGAGAGATCACTACTGATATGACAGAGATTCAAAGGGTAATCAGAAACTACTTTGAAAAACTCTACACCACTAAAAATGAGAACCTGTAAGAAATGGATAAATTCTTGGACTCTTAAAATCTTCCACGGTTGAAGGAAGAGGATGTAGCATATCTAAACAGCCCCATCACCATTGATGAAATTAAAACAGTAATCAAATGTCTGCCAAAAAACAAAAGCCCAGGTCCAGATGGATTCACTAATGAATTCTATCAAACTTTCCAAGAGGAACTACTGCCAATCTTGGCAAGACTCTTTCATGAAATTGAACAAACAGAAACACTTCCAAATAGCTTTTATGAAGCCAACATCACCTTGATACCTAAACCAGACAGAGATGCTACCAAAAAAGAAAATTACAGACCAATATCACTGATGAATGCAGATGCAAAGATCCTCAACAAAATCCCGGCAAATAGGATTCAATGCCTCGTTAAAAAGATCATCCACTATGATCAAGTAGGTTTCATTCCAGGAATGCAAGGATGGTTTAACATCCGTAAATCTATCAACATAATACACAACATCAATAACAAGAAAAATAAAAACCACATGATCATATCAATAGATTCAGAGAAAGCATTTGATAAGGTCCAACACCCATTCTTGATCAAAACTCTCAGCAAAATGGGAATGGAAGGAACCTTTCTCAATATAGTGAAGGCCATCTACCACAAGACAGTGGCAAATATTATCCTCAATGGAGAAAAACTGAAAGCCTTCCCTCTAAATTCTGGCACAAGACAAGGCTGTCCTCTCTCACCACTCCTATTCAACATAGCACTGGAAGTACTTGCTATAGCGATTAGGCAAGAAAAGGATATCAAGGGAATCCAGATAGGAAAGGAAGAAGTCAAGCTCTCACTGTTTGCAGATGACATGATACTCTACTTAGAAAACCCTAAAGACTCTATCAAAAAGCTTCTAGAAACAATAGACTCATATAGCAAGGAGGCAGGCTACAAAATTAACACATAAAAATCAATGGCCTTTCTATACACCAATAGTAATAAGGATGAAATGGACATTAAGAAAACAACCCCATTCACACAAACTCAAATATCTTGGAATCAACTTGACTAAATATGTGAAGGACCTATACAAAGAAAACTATAAAACTCTACTCCAAGAAATAAGAGAGGACACACGGAAATGGAAACGCATACCCTGCTCATGGATTGGCAGGAATAACATCATCAAAATGGCAATACTCCCCAAGGCATTATACAGATTTAATGCCATCCCTCTAAAGATACCTATGACATTCTTCAAAGAAGTGGATCAGACACTTTGGAAATTCATTTGGAACAATAAACACCCTCGAATAGCTAAAGCAATCATTGGGAAAAAGAATATGGGAGGAATTACTTTCCCCAACTTTAAACTGTACTACAAAGCAACAGTTATCAAAACAGCATGGTATTGGAATAAGGATAGGTCCTCAGATCAGTGGAATAGGCTTGAATACTCAGAAAATGTTCCCCAGACTTACAACCACCTAGTTTTTGATAAAGGAGCAGGAAATCCTAAACCGAGCAGGGAAAGCCTCTTCAACAAGTTGTGTTGGCACAATTGGATAGCCACTTGCAAAAAATTGAACTTAGACCCCCAGCTAACATCATGTACGAAGGTAAAATCCAAATGGATTAAAGACCTCGATATCAGCCCCAAAACCATAAGATATATAGAACAGCACATAGGCAAAGCACTCCAGGACATTACAGGCATCTTCAAGGAGGAAACTGCACTCTCCAAGCAAGAGAAAGCAGAGATTAACAGATGGGAATATATTAAGCTGAGAAGCTTCTGCACCTCAAAGGAAATAGTGCCCAGGATACAAGAGCCACCCACTGAGTGGGAGAAACTATTCACCCAATACCCATCAGATAAGGGCTAATCTCCAAAATATACAAGGCACTGACAGAACTTTACAAGAAAAAAACATCTAACCCCATCAAAAAATGGGGAGAAGAAATGAACAGACACTTTGACAAAGAAGAAATACACATGGCCAAAAGACACATGAAAAAATGTTCCACATCACTAATCATCAGGGAGATGCAAATCAAAACAACGATGAGATACCACCTCACACCCTAGAGAATGGCACACATCACAAAGAATGAGAATCAACAGTGTTGGCGGGGATGTGGAGAGAAAGGAACTCTTATCCACTGCTGTTGGGAATGCCGTCTAGTTCAACCTTTATGGAAAGCGATATGGAGATTCCTCCAAAAACTGGAAAACGAGCTCTCATACGATCCAGCTATACCACTCCTAGGAATATACCCTAGGAACACAAAAATACAATACAAAAACCCCTTCCTTACACCTATATTCATTGCAGCACTATTTACCATAGCAAGACTCTGGAAACAACCAAGATGCCCTTCAACAGACGAATGGCTAAAGAAACTGTGGTACATATACACAATAGAATATTATGCAGCTGTCAGGAGAGATGAAGTCATGAAATTTTCCTATACATGGATGTACATGGAATCTATTATGCTGAGTGAAATAAGTCAGAGAGAGAGAAAAACGCAGAATGGTCTCACTCATCTATGGGTTTTAAGAAAAATGAAAGACACCCTTGTAATAATAATTATCAGACACAAAAGAGAAAAGAGCTGGAAGTTCCAGCTCACCTCAGGAAGCTCACCACAAAGAGTGATGAGTTTAGTTAGGGAAATAACTACATTTTGAACTGTCCTAATAATGAGAATGTATGAGGAAAACGGAGAGTCTGTCTAGAGTACAGTCGGAGGTCGGGTGGGGCAAAGGGAGACTTGGGACATTGGTGATGGGAATGTTGCACTGGTGATGGGTGGTGTTCTTTACATGACTGAAACCCAAACACAATCATGTATGTAATTAAGGTGTTTAAATAAATTTATAAAAAAAAAAGAAATGGAGACAGAAAAATAGAGTACAGAAGAATTGTACAAGGGATTTAGAAATAATGCTCACCTTTTTCATAAGTAAAACAATTTAGTAAAATATAAGCCAAAATAGATAGAATACCATTCTACCTTGTTCTGTAATATCTAGACATACTCAAGGACACATAAACCCAAGCCAATAACAGTGGGCATTGAAATCAAATCAGAGACCTAAACGAAGTCTTTGTAAGTACTTCTTTTGTTTTCCTTTCATATTATCTAATACAGTAACTAATATGATTACTTTGCTTAATGCAGTATAATATTTAAACACAGCGTTCATAAGTGGTAAGTTAAATATGTTTTCTAAGATAGAGAGAGTTCACTGCAGGAATATCTAAAACAAGATAAAATATGAAAAATTATATACGTTAAATTGAGTTGAAAAAAGTGAAAATATGAAGAAAGTTTTGTGATTGAGAAACCATTTGGTACCGAAAATTGAACCAGTGCTTCTGTATGCAAAACATATATTTAGGTCCAGATAAATAATAAAGTTGATAAGGCACTTACTTTGTACACAGCCAATCAGGCCTCACATATGGCCCCACAAGCCTCTCCAGAAGTGATTCCTAAGTGCAGAGCCAGAGTAGGCCCTGAGCACGACCAGGTATGTCTCAATTTCAACCCCCCAAACCAATATACTCAAGCCCTTTGAAATATTTTCCCAGGCAAGGTACAGTTAAATTTTTATTGAAAATAAAATTGTGCATAGAATGACAATTACATACACAACATCATGCCTCTGTTAAGTAGAAGTTTTAGGTAATGTGGCTTAGAATCTGAAATAGTTTATTGCTACAAGATTAATTTAAATCCACTGACATATTCAAAATGTGAAATAACCTTTTATTCTATTAGAAACAATGTGAGATCTGTATAAAAGGAAAGATAGATCCTGTGGTTTTTATCCATTCAAGACTCATACTAATCAAAACATTGGCCAACTATATTATTACCTGCTAGTGCTACTTTTTCACACTTAATCAATTTAGAGCCCCTCATTTTATTTATTAGTATATCATATGTCCGAAAATTTCAGGTTGATGTCTAGAATATACTTATAAAAATCAACAATTAAAAAAACCACCTGATTAATCAATAGACAGAGGATCTTAATAGTAAGCTTTCAAAACCAAATACAAATGTCAATAGGGCATGAAAAATATTTTCATATTTCAAAATTAGTGATTGCAAGTCAAAATAACAAGGAAGCATTACACCAGTGAGAATGACTATTATTCAAATAAAAAGAGAAAGCAGTAGAAAAAATGTAAAGATACTTACATGTTAATAAATAATTATAAATTAGTATAGTCATAGATTAGTATGGATACTCCTAAATTATTAGCCTAAATATCAATAATTCATTTTATCACTTCTGATTATTTTCCCATAATACAAACATTAATTGAAACACATATATGTATATTAATGCCTATTGCACATTTGAAGAAGTCTAGAGCTAGAAAACTAAGAGGTCCCTGGTTAATAACAGGAAAGAATATGTATTATATATACATTGATATATTATTTAGCTATAGTAACATACAATTCTTCCATTTAAAACAGTACTGATTTCTCTAGAGGTATCTTAATTAGTACTATTAGTCAGATGGAGGCAAATATTATATGGTTTCACTTATATGTGTGGTACATAAAGAAAACAAACTAAAATTAAATATGAAATTTATTTGTATTTGAAAAATAAATCATTGTAGACATATTGCTTTGAAAGTAGGGTATAAGTAAAAATAGAGGCAAGAAGCAAGAAAGTATAAGACAAAAGTTTCTCAAGTGCACTATATATTCATAATGACAGATAATTAGACCATGATAACAGAAGAATCTTACTGGTATACCTATCACATCTACACTAGTACAAAATGCCATATATACAGGACTAGAGAAATAGTACTGCAGGGTAGGGCTATTTAATGGAATTCCATATTAGTGATTATGGATGCAGGAACATGCATACATAATCTAAACATTTAAAAACATTAATATGTGATTTATTGAGGAAATTCCAGAAAGAATACTTAAATATTTATGTTGAATAAAATATAAAGAACACCTTTAATCAAGTAGAACTAGATATTTATTTACTTTATTCTATATCAAGACAATTCTTACTATCTCAGAAATAATATCTTAGGAAATATTCTTCTATAATCCATAATACAGTTTGGCACAATTCTGACATAAAATAGAAGGATTTAGATTTTAAAGAAATCTAAATTTAGTTTCAAAGACAGTGCAATTCCATATATAATTATTACTAATAGTCAGGAAATTGTGAATGATCTCATGCATTACCTAAAAGTTTGTGGTTAAAGTAATATACATTATTTCATTCTAATGCAAAACAAAAAAAAGCTAATAAATAGTCATTTTTATATTAAAACATATCCTGAATTTTGATGAATCTGAGCCTAAGAATAAGGAAAAGGGAAAGTAGAGTGTAAAGCAAAGTGTTCTGATAACCACAATAGCATTTATTAGCTATATCCATTTATTTGTATAGTTAGGAATATTTGAAAGTTTGGTATATATTAATTATGTCCTGAGACGCAAAGATAAGCAGCAGGTTTCCAGCTTCCAATGTAATTTATGATATTTTTCCTATCAGAAAAAAATAGGTAAAAAACTCTAGTTCCTTACCCTAATTATCCTTTCACATAAAAGGGAAAATTGCCAACTAAAGTAGGGCATCTAGTCTTTGTAAAATGTCCTTAAAACAATGATCTTCAGAGCCAGAGCAATAGCACAGTGGTAGGACGTTTGTCTTGCATGCAGCCAACCTGGGACAAACCCGCCAGGGGAAATTTCTGGGAGGAAAATCAAGAGTAACCTCTAAGCCCTGCAGGGTGCGGCCCAGAAACAAAAACAAAAAACAAACAAATGGTCTTCAAGGGCCCGGAGAGATAGCACAGCAGCGTTTGCCTTGCAAGCAGCTGATCCAGGACCAAAGGTGGTTGGTTCGAATTCCGGTGTCCCATATGGACCCCTGTGACTGCCAGGAGCTATTTCTGAGAAGACAGCCAGGAGTAACCCCTGAGCACCGCCGGGTGTGACCCAAAAACAAAAACAAAACAAACAAAAAACAAAAACAAATGGTCTTCAAAAGAATCCTTGTAAAAAGCAGGGTAAAGTTTTGTTTTCCGTACTAATTCTACTAAAGCTCCTGTCAAAAACAATTTGAAGGGAAATAAACAGATAAAGCATGACTGCTGTCTCAAAGTTCCTACTTCCTTGTGACCTCACATCATTCATGTTTTATGCTGGCATCAACCATATATATTTAATTTTCTTCCTTTATATCTCAATATAATTTTCTCTTAACTTGATATAATCTGATATTTTGTTCTTCGGTCCACCTAAGCACACAAAATTCACTGCAAGTATGAATTCATGTTCATGAAGTTTATTCAACTTCAGGTTCAGTGATTGACCTGAAAACAAAATTTAAAGTAATTGAGTACTTAGAAAGTTAAAAAAAAATAAGTGGTTGTTTTTCCTTCTCAGGTAGATCCCATTCCACCTAATATGATATTGAAGAGCAAAACTAACGGTATCAAAATTGTTAAAGGTCTATTTCAGTGAAAACTACTAAAACATACAAATTTGAGAAACGCTTGTCTCAGATACAAAGAAACTTTGAAAGACTTAGCATATCATAATTATAGACACAGAATTATAGACTACACTATACTATGGTGACTGTGACCAATGCAAAAACATATGTGGTAGTTATTAAAACCAAAGGTTGTGCCCTTTGTAAGGTGTTCTAATTTATTTTTAGTCCTTGGGTAGCTTAACATATTTAAGAATGATTATTTATTACATGATACTAAAGTGAGTGGTAATTCTAAAATGCTAATATAAAAATGACAGAAATACTTTTGGAAATGTTTGCTAAGCAGTAGATGAGGAAAAATTACGTGGGAGAGAAAATCCTCAAGATGCATAAAATAACTTATCCAGAACATAAAATGCCTGAAAGAATTTTCAGCTTTCAGAGGCCAGGTCAATGCCAGGATTAAAAGCTTTTAAGAACAGAATGATAACTTGCTTGAGGATACTTGTTTCAGGCTAGAAATTAAAGCTCCTTGTGATCTGGGACAGTAAAGGCCCTGAGATCTTAAAAATATCAATAAACATTTTTTTATAGGAGGACTAAGAAGTCATGGATAATCCCATTTCAAGAGGCACTTCAGAATTGCTTTGCCAGCCAAATTGAAGCAGCACTATTTGGCAATAGCATACCTATCAAATATTTGTGTATTGGTACTGGTACCAGAGAGTCTTTTTCTCCTAGGATGATTTTTATTTTAATACAAAAAGTGTTTTTCTTTTTATATACTACATTTTTGATCCAATGAATGGATCAGAATTTCTTTAGGGCCTACTACTGGCTTTTTATCCAGGTATGATGCAAGTGAAAAGGGCACCGATGCAATCCTGTGAAGATTCAACTAATTATGACTTGGTTATGCCTACTATATGCTTAATATTTAGTCAGAAAATATTAAATAGTGGCATCTGGAAGAAGGTACTCCATAGGTTTATCCCTGACCTTAAAGGATTTTTCATCTAAGAATGAAAAAAATATCAAAAATACTCTGACTTTCATATAATGTTGAAAATGCCTCAGTGACACTTTTCTCAGAATATGTACCAATTATTAACTGGCTTGTGATTATAAATTGAAAATCCTTACCATGATTTACATTATTAAGCATTGTCACAAAAACACAAACATGGTGATAACCCATGAGTCAGGTATCTATATAATCTCCTTTTAAGTGATACAGAAACTGTGACTTATTCCTATCCGATAGAATGTAGAAAAGATATAGGAGCAGTTATTCCTCAATTACATATATTTGGAAAACTATGTCCTAGTAGGCAGGTGTGAAAGGTGCTTTTACTAGACTTGAAGGAGTAAGTGATCCATATTATATGAGAACATGTGTGAGGACAATGTATAAAGAAACATTGGGTCACATCTTAGAGTTGCAAAATGTTCCTTTTAATAAGAAAATAGGAACTTCTGTCTTCTACATTCAGAAAACTAAAATCTGCTAACAATTCAGTGATCTGAAATCCAGAAAGGAATGTTTTGGTCAACATCATGAGTGTAGTCTTGTAAGACAAAGACCCTAGGTAAGGTCCTCCTGTTCAGCAATGTCTCAACTTGTGATGAATAGAAATTACAAATGAAATCATAAATGCATGCTGTTTCAGTCACCAATTTTGTGGATAATTACTTTGCAATAGTACAAAAATACCATGCCTTTACTAGTTCCTTTATCACTTTTCTTCTTATATAACTTTGATCTGGGCACTCAACTTCTTTGTGTGAATCTTGCTTGAGGACATATCAGATAGCTTTTAGAGTACAGTTTGTTCATCTTCTTCCTATGGTTGGCCCCATGATTTTCATTTCAGCTCATCAACTTGTCTGCTACCCTGTTTCAAAGTGTTTCCTCAACCCCTTGTGATTTAATTTAAATCGGAGGTCAAAGAGATAGTACATGGTTGAAAGCAATTGTCTGCAAGCAGCTCCAATGAATTTGATTCCTAGTATCTCCTATGATCCCCAGCACTGCTGAGAGTGACACCTGAGCAGTCAGAAGTCCTGAATACCTCCAAGAGAGCTCTCCCACAGAACAGCAACCTAAATAAATCAGTTACATTTTTGTATTCATCAAAGAGTAATATTATCAAGTTTAATAACATACTTATTTCTAGGTCTTCTACCACAAAGCAAATATAGATTTATTATTGTATTTCCAGCATCTAGCCAGTATTAGCATGAGTTCCAATAAAAATATAAGCTAATTAAATGAATGAAAGAAGAAGGAAGATTATGAAGATTTTACCGTTATGGCAATAAATTCTCATTAAGCTGGAGGCAGGCATGATTCAATATACTTATTAGAATACTTATTCTGATGTTCTGACAGTTGATAATTTCCCTGATGGTGGGGCATATTTAAGATTGATTATTTTGCAAATAGAATCAATGATACATGATGATGAGTTAAAAATGTAAAATAAAGGAATTTAAAAAATATAGGCAAGTACATCTAAGTAACAGCAAGAATAAATGGTGGAAAAAAATGTGATTCACTAGTTTGGAACTGCTCTGAAGAAGGTAGTAGAAAGTAGATAAAATTATCATCCTGTCCTATAATGCCATTTCACTAAAGTTAAGAACATACAAAGAAGATGAACCACTGTCCTTTTGTTCTGTACAGATATTTATACATATATCTTTTCAACAATTTTATGAATTGTTAGAATTACATTTGTTATATTTTAGAAACATAAACAATAAACGTCAAATATATATTTTGTAAATTGAATTGTTAAATTAACTTCATAATTTATTCTTAACTTGTCCAATATAATTTATTTTTAAAAAATAACTATTAAAATTGGGAAAAGTACTTGGCAAACAAGAGTTAAGTACTTAGCATTTAGTATAAAAATGACAGAGTAGCACATAGTCCCATAAAATTGAAACAGACGGACGGAACAGCAGCAAGGTCCTCTTTGTGACTCAGAAAAACCATTTTTACACTAGCTCTAAGGAGAAGAGAAGCACCAGGACAAGTGAAGGTGATTTCCAGTTACCCCAGCAGGGCACCATTCAACCACACAGTCCCAAGAAAAGGCAGATATACAGATTAACCAGCAACAGTGTTCCCTTTGGAAATCAGAAGGGCCAGGTCAGTCTACCCTTGAAAATACATTGCTCTGTGGCAATGTATTTCTCCTAATCAATGAGTCCCCTGCAATATAAAACAAACAAACAAACAAACAAACAAAAAATCCAATACACTATCAAGGTCACAGTGGGAAAGCAACAGATCCCCACCATGCTTAGTGAATGAGGATGGTATAGTTTTATTGTTTTATTTTTTGGAGTTTATTTGTGCCACATCCAGTGATGCTCAGGGGTTACTCCTGGCTTTGCATTCAGAAATCGCTCCTGTGTTGGGGGACCATATGGAACACCAGGGAACGAATCCAGGTCCGTCTTGAGTCACCCGTGTACAAGGCAAATGCCCTACCACTGTGCTATCACTCAGGCTCCAGTTTTAATTTTTAATATAATTTTATTTTATTTAGTTTTGTGTGTGTATGCAAGGCAAATGTCCTGACATTGTGCTATTGCTCTGGCCCCAAGATGGTAGTTTTAAACATCGGGTTACTACCAGCCATCTATATGGCCTCTCTCATAATGACTTAGAGAAGAAATATTGATGATATTCAAGGAAATCAAAGAAACCATGAAATGGAAAGCCAAGTCTCAGAGATTATGAGAGTAGAAAAATGCTGCACATCACTAATCAGCGAAATGCAAATCAAAATAAAAATGAGATGTCATCTCATACCACAAACACTGGCACACATAAAAGAAAAAAAGAACAACCAATTATGAATCCAATGTAAGGACACTCATTCACTATTGATGGGAATGTCAACTAGTTCTACCAGTTTGGAAAACAATATTGATATTCTTCAGAAAAACTAGAATTTGAGCTTGCAATACCACTTTTAGGATTATACCCCATAGGTCCCAAAAACACAGTGCAGAAAAGTCCTCTTCACTTATATTCATTGCAGGACTATTCACAATAGCCAGAATCAGGAAACAATCAAGTGCCTGAGAACAGATGAGTGAATAAAGAAAGAGTGGTATATGTTTGCAATGGAATACTAAACAGCTGTAAGGAAAAATTAAGTCATGAAAGTTGTTTGTACAGGATAGAGATGGAGAGTCTGAGGAAATTAGATAGACATAGAATTATTGCACTCATCTGTAAGATATAAAAATCAGGATAGTATGGTATTAGTTACCAGTGACAAAAGAGACATGGGCCTGGAGAATCAGTCAGGCCATTGTAGGAAGCTTGCCACAAATAGCAGGAGAATGCAATTAGTGCAGAGAAAGAAGCACTATAACAATGATAGTTTGAAATGATCACTCTGGACAATAACTGAGTGCTGAAAGGAAATAAAGTGATATGCATGATACCTCTTCAATATCTCAAGTTACAGTCTCTAAAAAAGAAAGAGAGAGAGAGAGAGAGAGAGAGAGAGAGAGAGAAGAAAAATGTCTGCCACAGATCATGTGGGGAGAAAAATGTGTGGAGTGCAGCAGAAAAACTGGGGACATTCGTGGCTGAAATGTACACTGGTGAAGATTGTTTTATACTATATGACCATAACTCAATTATGAACAACTTTGTAACTATGGATTTCATGAAGATCCATTAAAGGATTTATATTTAAAAATAGAATAGAAGTGAGCTCTAACTAGAATTAGGATACCTTAAATTACATTGATGATAATTGTTTCTTTTAGGGACATGTCCAGCAATGTTCAAGTGCTAGTCCCAACACAGTTCTCAGAGATCATTACCAGCAGTTCTTAAAAGACCATATGGTATAAGAGACAGAACCCAAGACTTTAGCGTGCAAAGAATGCCTTAGCCTGTGGGACTCCAAGGACTCTGGTCCATATGATGATAATTTTATAGAGCATCACTCTGTAGCCTTTTAACTTTATTTCAGTATTTGGTATTGATGTTTCCACTGTTTCCCATTTTCTAAAAATTACTGAGATATTAAAGCTATCACATAAAACTAGGGTTTATAAGATCCATAATTGATTGATACTAAAGTAAAATGTTTTTTTAAATCTCCTTGTAGAGAACATGCTCCTGGATTCCAGTTGAAAGAGATATAGTGGATGTGGTTCAACTGTGATCTCTCTCTTTGTGGCAACCTGATTTAAGTAAAGTAGTATAGCTTCCTATAGATCTCTAATAATAACTAGTTGACCATCAATAAAGCTACTAACAATATATTGATACTTATAGTGTAGACTCCACACAATACATATGGATATAATGCAAATATGTATATGCATATGTATTTAATATATCACTGAGAATATATATGTAGATAAATAAAAAGAGAGGGAGAAATAAATGGAGAAATCCTGTATTTGGAAAAGCATTGTGTTGGTAAAATTTTCAGTTATCATAGTTTAGAACTTATCCTACAGACAATACAGAATTTGTAAAGATTTCTTGAAAGAATTGATTCTTTGAAAATTGTTTTAAATAACAAAAATTACAGGAAAATAATAGAGTGATATCAAATGATCAATTTTGAGATATATTGTATTATTTATTTTATTTCAGTTAATTATAAGAAAAGTAATTTGAATTTTCTAATAAATTTGCTAATGCATTTTTCATAATTTTATTATGTTCTTTAATGACATAACTATGCAGGTATCCACAGAAAGCATATAGATGAATATATCCTTAAAATGGAAAAAACTGGAATTGAGTGATTTGCATAGATTAAGTGATAAACTGATTTGAGGATGAAGCTGCTGTTGAAGATATCAATGGAATTTCCAACATGAGGTGCCAGTAAGTGCTTAGTTGCTTAACAAATAAATGAAGAAAATGACACTTTATTTGAGTGGCAAAAAGTAGGTAGAAAAATAAGTTCAACGTGAATCGTAATATTTTGCTAAGATTTTACTGCTAGAATACCAAAAATTATCTTAAATATTTACATTGTTTGGCCTCTTAGACTGGGAATGCATACAAACTTGAATATACTTGAATGTCAGAGCAGATATACTCCTTGTACAAAATATTGACAAACTTGATTTACTTTTGAATTATATTGATATAACTGATAGATATCATTTGATGACTGAAGTTCGTGTATGTCTAACTAAAATATACTCTCACTGTTTGTACATACATCTGCAACCCTATTCTAATGAAGAGTGCTGTCCCACTCTTAACCTAATAATATAATAATTTAGTGTAAAGTATATAATATGTTGAACACTTTTCACCAAGAAAGTGTATAGTCTCATTATATTAACTAGACTGTGTATTAGCTATTTAAAATTGCCTATGTGCATAATAACTTAAGGGTCATTATGCCTGCTGCTCCTAACAATAACAAAGATCATTCCTGACATTTCTATCTGTTATTTTCTTTAAGAACTCTGCTAATGTTTATGACTTAGATTTTAGATTATCCATGCCTCTCTACTGGTAAAAAGAGTGATACAGTTATATTAATGCAATTGCTAACAGTTCCTTAATACTATTAAGATAGTTACATAGCAGTCATTTTTGCACAGAATGTTACTGAGTACCCCTTGGTGATGTGACTCAGTGGTAAACCGCACAGTTTGCAGACCTGAGACCTGGTTTCAATTCCAAGCAAGGCTTAAAAATAAAAGGCAAACAAAGCATTAACTTTGTGAGTTAGGTCTAGGGTTTCTTGTGAATTCCACGACTTATGTGTGATGAAAATCAAGAATTTCATTTGATCCTGAGGATCTTCTTGAGGGAATTTATGAGGAAAATTAGCACACAGTCCCCAGTTGTGTTGGTAAGACTGATTTCTGTAAAGTAATTACAGTTTAAGTGCATAGTTTTAGGTACCCTGCTGCAAACTTAGAAAAAATTCAGGTGTATCTCTCCCAGTGGTTATTTAGTCCTAAACTTATGCTGGTTTCACCCTGATTAGATAGCCTTGACCCTGAATCCTTTCCCTCATTAATTTTGTCCCAAATGTCTAGTACTTTTCATGGTTTGCTGAACTGTCATCTGTTAGTTTTGGAAGGTCCATATCTCCTTGCTGATACCTCACAATTATTTCCTCCACCCAACCAGTGTTTATTTGCTGGTTTATTTATAGAAGTCATTTTATTTGTTTACATATTAATAAATATCCATACTTAATATTAATATTATTTGATCAACAAATCAATAATATGAACAAAATTACATTAAAATGTAATTCATTTTTTGAATTGTCATCAGATGTTCTCATTTTTAGTTTTCCTTTTAGGCACCATGGTTTACAATGTTGATGATGGCAGGGTTCAATGCAAACAATTTTCTAACACTACATAGCTAATATACTTTGTTCTCATGTCCAAACATCTTGTATTCCCAGCTGCTTGTCCAGGGCTTGGTCAGGGATGATGTTTTCTGTATCATGTACTCGTTTATGCCTTACTTACCTCTGCTCTTTGCCATTACTGCTGTCTGCATGGTTTAACCCAGACAAGATTTTAAATAGCTAATTGGATTAACTAGATTACAAGACACCCACCACTTCCTGCATGACATTATTGTGATCTTCATTCTTTGCTTTTACGGAACTCATCTCCTCATGTGTTAGTTTACTATTTATGAGTATGCTTCCACAATACCGTTATATGAATATTGATATATTATAAATGATTCTGTTACTCTAAACCCTAGATTTGTATGGTTTGTTGAGATTAAACTTCATTTTCTCCATCACTGGATATAATAGTTAAAAGGAGAACTTCTAATTTATACTTCAGAATGAATTAGAATAAAGGAAATGCCCTATTAATTAGTAATTATCTTCATGCATGTATTTTCTTCTCTATTCTCCCTTATTTTCTATTTCCTTATTTATTTATTTATTTATTTTTGGTTTTTGGTTTTTGGGTCACACTCGGCAGTGCTCAGGGGTTACTCCTGGCTCCAAGCTCAGAAATTGCTCCTGGCAGGCACGGGGGACCATATAGGATGCCAGGATTTGAACCAATGATCTTCTGCATGAAAAGCAAACGCCCCATCTCTCCATGCTATCTCTCTGGCCCCTCTATTTTCCTTTTTTAATATTTCTTCATTACCTTCTTTGATCATTCTCTCTTTTTTCTTTCATTTTTTATAGTTCTATCATGAAATATTTTTATTTCTATGTTAATTTGAATTAGAACAAGGGGCTTCTTGTGACTTCAACATTGTTCTATTTCACATTTCCTTTTTTTCTGACCAGTTTTTTTCTCACAATGTTTTGAATTATATGCAATCCATTCTGCCACAGTTTATTTTCATCATAACAGGTGGTTTTCAAAACCACATACTATAAATTGAATATATGTCAAATAAAGAAAACAATCACAAAGTAAATGAAGTTTAGTAATTGACTTTTGGGGTTATAAATCCTTAATATTATCAATATATTCTGTGCATACAATTTTATTAGTGTCTTAATGTGAAATAAAAATGTTGACATTTGAAAAACAAATTATATAGGTAGATGAGAAAAAACTGAGGAGGTAGGCGAAAGAAGATAAGATTGGGAGAAAAAAGGGACAAATACTACTAATTTGAGAAAATCTGATAAAATTAATTTTTAATCACCATCAAAGCATTATCATTATCCTTATTACATCATAAGCATTATCAATAAACTATCATTTATATCCACCAGTTCAGATCTACTCTTACCACCAGATTTCATCACCATCAAAATATAATTCAACTGATATAAACTAGAATATTTTCTCATTTGATTTTTAATTCTATTTTAGGCATAAAGAAAAACCAAGTAAGACTTGTGCATTTAAGAAAAATTATAGACAAGACTATAATTTCACAGCAAATTATGAATAACTTAAAGTCACTTGAAATGGACCTATTTACAAAAGATATTATATTGTGACAAATAATTCATGGTACCTGAACATTAAAATATCAAAATTACAGGTTACATAACAATTAAAAGTCATGAAATATTAACTTAATTTGAGGGAAAGAAATCAAAATATTATAATAGTAGTACTCTTATAAATATATTTTATATGTATAAATATATCTTAAAAATTACAATTATAAAAACATTCAAATCAATTCAAAATATCTTCACCGTGGAATTATGTAGATAATACTGATAGACAATAATTTATTTGAATATGTGAGATCAAGGTCTGAAGTGTGCATGACATTAAAAGATCAACAAGATAGATATTGCATCATCAGAATTTCTGTAAAAACAGACTTATAGAGTAAACAGAGATCTAAGAGAAAAATATTTTAGTGAATGCAATTAACCTAGATGTCTTACCTTGACTATGAAGTCATACATAGTATCATAGTATTCTGAATAGGACTCAGATGGCATTTTATAATGAAGAAAAAAAAACATTTCTTGAAAATGTCAAGGAAGAAAAACATACTAAATTATTGCTTTTAAAATCTGAACTACTTAAAACCTACATAATACTATCTCTTAACCTGTTTTCCCCAAATGTAAGGTAGTCTCCTGCATCACTTTGTTCCTTTAATTACTTTTTTAATTCATTAAAGTTTTTTTTCTTTATATATGTTAATATATAATGTATATATATACTCACACACACACACAAAGGCATACTAAAAAAGGCATATCATCTATGACGGAGCAGATGTCTTTTGTACACTACAAAAGGAGCTAGGGGAGAGTAAACGAACTTGCTAAGAGTCTGTAGCTATTCCCATGGCAGTATACTTCAAGCATGGAGAAACCCTGTATCTCTTAGGTCAAGGGAATTCCCGCTCTAATTTTTTTAATATTTACTGTGCCTATGCGGGAAGGAAAAAAAAAAGCAGCACAAAATAATTTTATTTATTTATTTTTGGGTTTTGGATTTGTTATTGTTGTTTTATTTATTTTTTTTGGTACTCTGTTATGTTTTTATTTCAATACCGTGGTTATTATGTGGCACTTTTCTTTATTGCTGTAGGGCTAACTGGATTTTTTGTTTGATTTTTTTCTTTTTTGTATTGTTGTGGTGTTTCTCTTCCCTTTTCCCTTTATTCCCTCAAACTGATGTTGAGAGCCTCTAAGGACTCCGCCCATTTTCGGTTTGTTTCATTTTTATCCCCATTTTATTGCTTTGCTTTTCTTCAAACAGAACCACATAACTTGAACATCTAGCTCCGCCTCTCAAATTGAGGGGGAAATAATGGCTGGTACCAGAAGAAGGTCTGAACACTCACTCCAGAAGAAGGTCAGTTCATTCCTACTGGAAGAAGCTCACCAGAAGTAGGTCAGTGTGATCCTATTGGAAGAAGGTCAGAACACTCCTACCAGTACAAGATCACCGGAAGGTCAGTGCTCCTACAGGGAAAAGGTCAAAAGGTTGGAACACTCCAACTGGAAGAAGGTCACCGGAAGGTCAGTGTGCTCTTATCAGGAGAAGGTCAGAAGGTCAGAACACTCCTACCGGAATAAGGTCCGTGTGTTCCTATAGGAAGAAGGTCACCGGAAGTAGGTCAGTGTACTTCTACTGGAAAAAGATCAGAAGGTCAGAACACTCCCACTGGAAGACGGTCAGATCATTCCCACCGGAAGGTCAGAACACTCCTACCAGAAGAAGGTCAAAACACTCCCACCTGAAGAAGGTCAGGAAACTCCCACTGGTAGATGGTCAGAACACTCCCAGTCGAACCTTTAATCCTTAACCCCTGACAAATGACCATTGACCTCATGACACTTGACTCCTTAACTCTGAACACTGAAACTTGATCCATAACCCTTAAACCTTTGAATCCCAACCTCAGACTCTTGACCCTTGACCACTGACCACTGTCCCATGATTCCTGACAATTAATCCTTGACCACAGAACTTTGACCCTTAACGTCCAACAATTAACCACTGAAACTTGACCCCAGATCACAGACCGTTGATCCCATACCCATGACCCTTAACACCTGGTCACTGATCCTTGACCCTAACCTCTAACCCTTAACACTTAACCCCAATATCTGAATAGCCAAACCCTGATCTTTGGGTCTTGAATTCTGAACTTTTGACCCCTGAACCCTAACCATTCATATCTGAACCAGGGAAGCTATCTACAAAACATCCAAGGTTTTTTATAACAACACCTGGAAGCTATCCTCTACCAGGGAAGACACTACTACAGCTTTGACTTCGACCTGCTCAAAAGAGACTTCCCTTAACACTCAGAAGACTTGGCAACAACAACAACATGCCTACAGGACAGGGTTCTTTGCATTGCCCTTTAATTGCGAGGTGATATGAGAGGACACTCTGCACCATCCTGACTGCAATATAGGATATGCAGATTCCAGGATCTTTAATACATAAACATGATACCAACAACAGAGACGGTGTGAAAAATAAAAGTGTATTGGCACTACAGACAATGACCTGGATTGGATAAACTAGTTTTCCTGGAGCCTAGAGTTGGTCTTTTGCCAGGAAACTTCAGTGGTAGGCTCTCCTTGTATTTAGGCCAAGGCTTTTCCTTTCCATGTCCCTCATATTTTGGTGGGCCTATGCAAACAATAATTGCCACTCTAACACCGTTTTTACTGTGCTCCTTTGACTCTAATCTTTAAGAAAAACAACCCACTTAAACTTTTGAGCTTAACTTAAACTAATATGCATGTGCATGGAAATGTAAAAAAGTACTTTGCCTTCAATGTTTAAGGAGTTACATAAGTTTTATGTCTTTAGATTGCTTTGTGTGCTGCTAAGAAATATTATGTACTACAATCTGGGGACTTGAGGGACAAAGTAATTGTACATGGGTTCTATTTTATTTTTCTTAATGTTCTTTGGCTAATATCAGCAATGGGACTCCTGAGAATTCATTTTATGGGTGATTGTCCTTCCACTGTAACTTTACCTTCTCCTCTTTCTTTGCATCTTTGTTCTCATAATTAAAATTTTTTTAAAAATTTAAAAAAAATGAGATCCCCTGCTTGTAAAAGCCTGATTATAGTTATAATAATAAAAAATATAATATATAACATATATAATTTTAATAATATATTATATAAACTATATGTTATATTACATAGTATATAGAATATATATTTTAATAATATATTATATTAATATATTAATTAAATTTAATATTCAAATATAACAAATTTATATATTAAATTTAACATTTAAAATTGAAATTTAAATATAATATATTTAAGTATCAAATTTAATATTTAAATGTAAAATTTAAAGATATATAAATAAATATACATTTAAATATATTAATTAATTATCTTAATATATTATATTAATATTAAATAATACATATCATATATTATATATTGCATATATTATTTATTTATATTATATTATATTATATGATTTATATATTTATACTTATATAATTTAATATAATTATAATATAATATAAAATACATAAAACTGATCTAGAAGGAGTTTCAACCATTTGATCATTTTTGCATACTCATTGTCATCTCTAATAGGCATACTGTATTTTTTTATATTTCTCCTGGTTTAGGTTAGTATTTACAATGCCATTGGCCTTTGTAACATTATTGTGCACTATTTTATCACTATACATAAAGTACACAAAACATTCACACATATTCTGTCACTTCCAAATTTATGAAATAATTTAAAGACCTAAAAAAAAAAGATGGTGGACATAATGAATGTATTCTAAAAAAATAGAGTTTTACTGTATATTATGGACTATAAATTAAGATTTTGTATAGGTTGACATAATCTTTAATAAAAGAAAAAGTAATAATGTCTCAGGATGACAAAATTGAATATGTTTTAAAGCAAAACTTTGCTAGTCATGGAGATTTTAGACCTACAGGTTCTTGTTGACCTGATGTGTCAGGACCAGATAAATAGTAATTGGAGCTAATTTGGGAAATGTGGGAATTCTCATAATATGTTTAATATGAAATAGACACTAGTTTGTTGAAATTACACAATTAATAAAGGAAAAGGAAAAGAGAGTGTAATTGGTTTATCTATTATCTATCTCTGCTTACATGATATTTTAGTGATAAAATATATCATTAGCATTAAGGGAGAAAAATATTTTAAAAATTTGTATTTGGATATGCTGCCACCAAGATATCTGCATAGATTTACTTTATGCTCAAAAGAGATGAAAACAAAGCCACAAAAATTCATGGATACATGGCTCTCATATTAGATGACAATATGGAATCAGAGCTATCTCATGATCAGAAACAAAGCAAATAAAAGAAAGATCACTAGCAACAAATAGTTTAGTAAACCTCTAAAAATGACTTACTGGCTCCATTGTGAGATATAATTTTCACAAAATGTATTTTTGTTGAACATAAAAAAATAATTTCATTACCACTACCTATAAATAAGCAATATAAAATATATTATTTCATGCTTGCTAAAGATGCAGGCTATGGAATGGTTAGGTATTTGTAAGTAATTGGAGTAAATTTTATATTGGTAGTGAGATTGGTGTTGGAACATGCAATGGCATAAACAAATGTATTATGAACAATTATGTAAGTAATGGTTTTCAAATAAAGTAATTTCTAAAAATGCATATTTGCTATTTGCTCTAAATGGGAGAAAACACTTTTAGAAATATCAGGATTATAGATAATTCATTAATATGAATACATCATCCTTTATAATATGAAATACATAACCCAAAATATTTTCTTTCTTTCACCTCCTTCCCCTTTTCTCTACTCCCTTCTCTCTTCTCCTCTTTTCTTCTCCCCTATACTCCCTTCTTATCTTCTCTTCTCTCCTCTTCTTTCCTCTATTCTCTTTTCTTTTCCTTTCCCATTCTTTATTTCTTTTCTATATTTCATGTAGATTTAAGTTTTTTAATAAAAGCCAGTTTGGGAAAGTCAGTTTTTTAAATTTTCAATAAAAAGAAACTTTCAGAGTATTCTAAGAAAAAGGACCTTAGTAATAAAAGAAAAAAACTATGATCTAGATTACTCATCATATCCTAATAAAGAATTCAAAAGTACATTTTATGATGAAACTTACTTTTAACTATGTGTTGGAGTATTTAATAGTAAATTTGACAAACAATTCAAGTAGTAAGTTTTCATTTTCTTAGATATATAACAGAAAAACTGCCTTTAGAGGAAAAATATGCCAGAAAATTGGATCTAATGTCATAAAAAGCTCTCTTTGTGTTGAAAGAAATAATTCTTTAAAATCTTGCTCAACCATGTACTGAGCCTGTAGTTATATCCATGACATTATGCTTCAAGGGTGGAGAAACCTTTATCTCTCAGGCCAGGGAAATTCCCTTTCTAATCTCCCCAATTTTTACTGTGCCTACGAAAAAAAATAGCGCAAATTAAAAAAATTTTTTTTGTAATTTTTGTTGCTTGTTTTTCCTTATCTTTGCCTTTTTGTTTTCCTGTGCTTTGATTCGTCTCTATTTCAGGACCGTGGTTAGTGTTTGGTTGTTGTCTTTATTGCTGTGGTGCTTTTTAGGTTTGTTTGTTTTTGGGGGGGTATTTTGTTAATTTGGGGGGTTGGGTTTTTTGTATTATTTTTATGTTTTCCTTCCTTTTCCCCTTTCTTTACTTAAACTGATTTTTATAGTCTATCGAAGGATTCTTCCAGTATTTTGCTTTTTTGAAATTTTGCCCTCCCCCCCTTTTTTCCTTTTTTTTTTTCTTTTTTTTTCTTACCTTAAAACAGAACCACATAACTTGAACCATCTTGTTCTGCCTCACAAATTGAGGGGAAATAATGGAGGGCACCAAGGCCAAACAGTCGTACGAACATTGAGTAGAAATAAAAAATTATCAGACTTAAACACCAAATCCAAAGCCAACTACAACAGAATCAATACCCAATCTACAAGAAGCTAGACACAGAAGGGACCATTTATACTAACAGCCTGTGGGGCAAAGGAGGGGTGATATTGGGATGCACGCTGAGAATAGGGGTGGAGGGAGGACAACATTGATGGTGGGAATGTCCCTGATTCAATGTCACTATGTACCTAAAATACTACTGTGAAAGATTTGTAATCCACTTTGGTTAAAATAAAAATTATTAATTAATAAAAAAATCTTGCTCAGCCCAATTCGCTACATTTGGTAGATACAGACTTGTTTAATCTAAATTATCTTAAACATTTTATCTCTTATAAAATTAGTCGCCTCCAAAATTTTGCAATACCATGGTTATATTATTTTCCAGGGTCTCTATATTTAGAGAAGGCAAGAAAACCATTGAAATGCCAAACAAATTAATAAGCTGATAAAATTCTTCCCTCAACTTGAATAAATGCTTCTTTTTTAAAGTGGCATTATTCTTTGTGAAAATATTTATCATGGTTTCAGTAACCAGATCTCTATTTCATACCTTTTTCTATAAGGAGCCTATAATGAATGAAATATTACAGATCAAGTGAATTTTATCTCAAGGTCACCTTTCCAGTATAAGACTGCTCACTATGACTGCTGATCAGTGACTGTGAAAGCAGTGTTGGTGCTCACTTGATACTCAAATGGGGATGCATCTACCTTGTTTTCATGGTCAATAATAATGCTAATATAGAATGTAAAAATCCACTAACAAGACCCATCCAAAGAAATCAGTATCTCTCATTAAAATGTTCAATCATGCCTTTAATGACATTTTGAAAGGTCTAATGGATCCCTGGATTTCTACCCTCAAATAGCAAACTGTCATTCATTTACTACAGGAAAGTAGGTGAAAGTCAATTTTTGATAATGATGCACAAAAACAAAGTGAACTTCCTTTAGAAGTTAAATGTATTAGTCCTTGAACTCCATCAACTTCATAAATATTTCCTTTGACAGGTATTTTTTTATTCTCACGTATTTCTGTTTGTGGTTAATGATGTAAAACTTTCACTCTTTTAAATGTCAAATTATCATTTCTTATTCATACTCTTTGACAATCACTACTCTCTAAATATATTAGTTCTTTGCATAGGAAAGCAAAAAAAGTATAGCTACTGCTCTATTAAAACTTTCACATAAAGTTTGTTTCCTTAAATCAATTTTTGTTCTCAGTATGGGGTGCTGCATTATAACATGCTGCTAGAAGATTATTATGAAATGTCAACATTTATTAGGGTCCTTATTGCTTTTTATAATAATACACATTTTTTGAACACATACTGTGAGTGTTGCACTGTATTGTATATGAGAGTAGGGTATAGAATGTGGCAAAGATAAGTTTTTAGCATTAAGGAGCTTGCCATCAACTTCCTTTATGGGTAGCAGTATAGGTTTATTTTTGTAGCAGGCCAGAGCTATAGTACAATGGGTAGAGTGCTTGCTTTGCACGCACTGACAAGGATTTGATCCCTGGCACTCCACATGGTCCCTGGTGTACTGCAAGGAGTAATTTCTGAGCAGAGATCCAGAAATAATCCTTGAATACAGCGGAGTGTGACCCCACAACAACACAAATACATATAAAAATGTAAAATGAAAATAAGTATCAACAGTGATGATAACAATGAAGAGACACTGCTATGATACCCAAATAAAAAATAGCATCTTAATTCTTCTCAGATTACTCAGGCTTTTTTTTTCTCTTTTTCTAAATTAGAATATAAATCAACTTACAGTAACTTAGTTACTGAAAATGGCTAATTATTTAGGGGAATTCATTTTATCAAAATTAATTCTTTTAAGTTGGAAATTGAAAAGTAAGTTTCATTAAATAATACATTTTAAAAATGCCAAAGAGATGGTAGAGGGGTCAAGTACTTGCTTTTCATAAAGACAACCTGGTTAAATCTCCAAAACTGCATATGGTCTTCAGAGTACCACTGGCAATGATCTCTGAGCACAGAGCCAGGAGTAACTCAGGAGAAACTCTAGATAAGACAAAAACCACAATAATAAAGAAATATTTAACAGGTTAAAAAATATTACCAGAAACAATTTTTACAGACTATTTCTAGTTAATTTTTAGAAAGCAGTCAGAACATAAATGAAAATATGATGTGAATATATTAATGTATAACCTGATAATGATCATGCACAACAAAGAAATCATGTATAAATATTACTTGTGAGAAATGCAACCACTCTAAATAAAATATGTGTGGTTAGAGTCTAGTACTGTCCATAATTCATGTCCATTATAGACTGAATGTTGTACCCTCTCCCAGTCTTCATATATTGACTTTCTAGCATCCAAAGTGATAAGGTCTTTATGAAAGTAAGTAAGGTTAATTACTTAAGTAAGGTGATCATGTAACAAGAGGTGAGAATGAAGTAATAAGAGTGGACCCTTATTTTAGGATCAATGTTCTAAAAATAAGAGCCACCTGAAATTTTTTTCATACTATTCTTTATGGTTATACAGTGATAACAGTATATAATATCACAATGAGAAAACAGTCACCTAAAAGTCAACTATAGAAGCCTCAGCATGAAGGCAAAACAGCTTGATTTTGAATTTGCCCAACTCTCAGAAAAGTTAGAAACTAATTTCTATTGTTAAATATACTCACATTGGGAAAAACGGTTATGGTAGACTGAGCAAACTAATGAAATATCCAGAGAGGTAGTTCAACTGCCTTAGTACATTCTTGGCAAGTGGGAAATTCAGGATCATTAATGACTCTGCATGGTCCCTTGAGTATTAAAGGAATCTATTCCCAAATCAAAAATATGTTGTACATTAAGTAAGCAAAATTAAACAACTAAATTGCTCTAGAATAAATATTTTAATATATATTGACACTTAAAAATTCTTCTATTTTTGAGGTAAAAATTATCTCAAATTTACTTGATTGTACTTTCACAATGAGTTAAAATTGCTGTAACTTCATTCTAAAGCCAATATTTTACTTAATGGGCAAAGAAAGGGATTTCCACGATGGACAGGTATAAGACAAAGATAATAATTATGACTACTATCATGATACCATGTTTTGAGAATACTAGATAATACATCTGACGCCATCAAAATAACTACAAGAGTAGGGAACATTTAAAAGTAAGGATTTGGTCTTATAGAACAAAAAGATTATTATTCATGTAATGCAGGGAATAGAATATTCAGTGAAAAGTTTGAGAATATACATATAAAAGTTGAGGAGGTATTAACTGTACCATAAAACAGAGTTTCATAGGAATCAAGGAAAAGTTGAGGAGTTTACTAATGAGGCATTAAGGTGAAGGATGCTAATGGCCCATTGAGCTGGTAGGAGACCACAAGCTGTAATTTAAACTGGAATGAGAAGAATGATGGGTTCATCACTGAGTAATAAAGGCTTCTGACAGAAGTAGTAGGGTTCTCATGTCTTAAGAAGCATCCAGTCAACAGGTCTGGGTATATAACTCACTAGTTAGAGCATTTGGCTAACATGCATGAAGCTCTGGGTCCAATTCCTGGCACTCACCCCATTTCCCAAAATTGTACTCAGTCAAGTCTATCTGAGCCTACTTGTCACCCAGAGAATTAGACTCTACAGGAATCAGCCAGCAAATCAACACTTAAATAGACTCAAGGACTCTTGGCATATGTTGCTAATAACAGTAAATGCTATTGAAGGTGTCAATTTAAAGGTGGCATGAAAAGAAAATCCTAGCCAGCTGGGTAGACCAGAATAAAACTTCATTAAATTAAGAATGTTTTTCTTGAACAGACTTCAAGGGCAAAGCAAGCTTATTATAAGTAATTTTTCAGCTGCTGGAAAACTGACTTTGTAAACTTTCTACCAATTGGTAAATTTTTCTTTTCTTGAAGATAATTACATCAGCAGTATTTTTTGCAAGAGTGACTATAAGACTTAATACTTGAGGAATGGAAGCCAAAAATAGTGTAGTGGATAAGGTGCATGCAGATGACCCAGTTTGATCCCCACATATGCCAGGAGTGATCACTGAGCACAGAGCCAAGAGTAAGCCCTGAGCACAGTTTGATGTGGTCCCAAGCCCAAAATATACTTATATATGTCAATAAAATTTTAGGTCACAGGTCTCTGGGGTTTGGTGATCTCTTAGGCTTACAGTAGTGTTCAAGTAAAGAGAGAGTAAAGAGACAGTGAAGAGAGAACTAGTTAAGAAATAGTAAATAGAGAACTATCTACCTTAGAGGTCATTCATGTAGGAATATAAGAAAGAGTAGATCCCATAAATAAATTCTATTATTATATTTGGCATTGTTTCCCCTTTTGGGTTATCAGGGTCAAGCTCATCTTTTGAATTAACTGCGTTGGGATCCAGGAGATATATTTCTCTCGTTCCTGACATATTTGCCACTTTTCTACATGATAGTTTCTAATTTCAGTACTCCCTCACACTGTCAATTGTTCTGCTGACCTAGACGCAAAGGAATGACTATATGCTCCACAATTTAGGCCCTAAAACTGAAAAATTACATTTTAAGTATCATGTTTGCTATCAAATACTTTCACCTCTCCTGACAGAGTAAATAGTTCAATACTAAGAGAGAAATAGCCCCTTGTCATATCAATCTAAGTCTAACGAGGAGCTCATTCTGTGGAAAATGTGAACATTTTTATAAACCAATTATTCATAAAATATGAATTCATAAATTCATAAACTGTATATATGTATATATATTTATAAATGTGGTAATTTTTAATATTTTAAATGACAATATTAAAATGCTTCTGTCCTCAAGATATAAATCTTAGTAAAGGAAGATGGAAGTTAAGATAGAAAAAATTAACAAGAGAATTTAAACAAGATATTAATGAAAGGAAGAAAACAGCATATATTGATGTTGATAAAAGGGCTACTTTAGATTTAATGGCAAAAATAACCTCTCAGAAGGCCATTCTGAACTTACTCCTAATCATTAAAAATCAAGAATAAGACAGAATTACAGACGCAGAAACCAAAGACAGGAGAAATTTATTTTTAGTCTAAAATGGGACTTGATAAGATCAAATAATGTAAACAGGAGCATGTGACAATTTTTTTTCAATTTCCCTTTCCTGAATTTATGTGACAAGCAAAGGTATGTATTTTTGTTTGATCTAGGTAATGCTAAAGTATACAAAGGTTATATATTAAGTGTAGCAAAAGAATCATGAAGAACTCACTTCAGGAGAATGTCTGAATATTTGCAAAACATAAAAATGTAGACATAAGGATTTTCCTGAGCGACCATTTAGCAGTCAATTAAACATTCTGACTGCTATTGTTAGTCTGTACACATTTACAGGAGCAGAGAAAACATTCCCAAATTATCCCACATTTTGCTTGAAGATAGGGCTTATTTTAGGGTGAAATTTAGTGCTATTAAAATTCCCAATTTAGGGGCCAGAGAGGTGGCACTAGAGGTAAGGTGTCTGCCTTGCAAGCGCTAGCCAAGGAAGGACCACGGTTCGATCCCTGGGGTTCCATATGATCCCCTCAAGCCAGGGGCAATTTATGAGCTCTTAGCCAGGAGTAACTTCTGAGTATCAAATGGATGTGGCCCAAAAAATAAAACAAAACAAAATATTCCCAATTTAGCTCAATAAAACAAAATTAAGGTAGACACTGTTTACCACAGTAAAAGAAAGTGAAGAGCATTATTTTTCTAGGGATTTGGGTTAGAATGAAGAACCTATTTAGGAAATTTATACAAAGAGTCCAAATTTTCTTGGGACTGGAGAGAATATACAGAAGGTAAAGTGTTCCCTTTGCATGAGGCCAACCTGGGTTCAATCCCTGGCATCCATCCTGACTGCACCCCTGAGCAGGACAGGAGGGATTCCTGAGTACAGAGTCAGGAGTAACCACTGAGCACACCAGGTATGGAACAAAAACAAACAAAAAGTCTAATTTCTTAAGTTCTATATTTTTTCTTTTTTTGGTTTGTTTTGTTAAATATATTTTAATAGAGTAACATCGGTTTACGTGAGCATAAATGTTTATATTTTAGGGGTGCAAACTCACAAGCACCATGCCCACCACCAAAGTGCCAGACCCTTTCTACTAATTAATTGATAAGATAATTGTTTATAATGACTAAAAATGAGTGTCAAATACAAATTGCTACAAATTTCTGTAATAGAACAAATGTACCATTGGCATCCTAAGATGATATTATTTTTAAATGAATACTGAATTTAAATTTTGTTTTGAAACATCCTATAGACATATTTTAAAGCTTAGTCAGATTAAACCTATGTTAACATTTTTACTACCATAGGATCTATAATTTATAAAATAAACTATTTTTTATATTTTTGGATATAATTATTGAAATCTGTATGTAGATTTAAAAGTGGCGGAATGAATGTCTTCCCCAGTTTCTGCAATAATTAATGCCTGGCAAATCATTCATCTCTCTCTATTCTTCTCTCTCTCTCTATCTCACACACACGTCCTTTCTGTTGTATTATTTGAAGGTTTTCCAATAATTAAATCATTTTCCCAATAAACTTAACAAATTCCTCAAGTTACACCAAAGAGCTCACCATTCGCCAAGTACAACATTTTATCCCTAAATCTGTTTTGCATTTTTCTCTCTAAATGCAACACAAGGCTGCACAAACCTTGGAAAAATTCTAATTAGACTTTCAAGTCTGTTCTTTCCCTTAAATATTAGTAAAAGTATTTGAAATATTGAGCCATTGAAATATTATTCCTTTCAAGAACAAAAACTATTCTTAATCATACAGTGTAGTCAGCTCCAGTTTTTAGCACCCCCAACTGGTTGAGGAAAATGAGACATAAATGTGGCACAGTGTCTTCAAGATTTCAAAATCACCAAAATTCCCCTCTTTTATATACACTAACTTTATTTTTCTTCTTCTTTTTCTTTCTTTCTTTTTCTTTTTATTTATTTATTTATTTTGGGTTTTGGGCCACACCCAGTGACGCTCAGAAATTACTCCTGGCTGTGCACTCAGAAATCGCTCCTGGCTTGGGGGACCATATGGGAATCGGGGGATCGAATCACAGTCCATCCTAGGCTAGCACCAGCAAGGCAGACACACCTTACAGCTTGCACTACTGCTCTGACCCCTAACTTCATATTTTTGTATTTCCCCCAATCAAAGCTTCATCACCAGACTTATGAAACAAGGACTTTGATAAGAGAATGGTATGACTTGTGTCTGGGAGGAATGAGATGTACAAAGATTGCCTTACTCCTCAACTTCTCTGGGACCATTTTTAATTTGTTTCCCTTATATTTTCTTGATTTCAATTATGACTATTCTTCCTGCTGGAATTTCAGTTGACAATAGAGAATTGTGATGTGATGAGAAGAGAAGAGTTCAAAGTCAAAATTATTTATCATCAAATAATTATATATATGCATGTTTAAATTTTTAATCACACTGAATGAAATCAAAGAAGTTTGCATTATAATATATTACTATTGTCAATAAAATCTTATCTGTCATTACTGAGAGCTATTTAAATAAAAAACAGATATACTAAAACAATAATCTGTTGTCAGATTAACAACTATTGATACATCAATATAAAATTAATTATACAGTTTTGTCTTATATTCTCCAACCAAATGTTACAAGCCCTCCTATATAGCTTGTATAAACCTTCAAAACCCCTCTGATTTATAACTCTTAGGGCTATTTGGTACTATTTGTTTTTTTTTTGTTTGTTTTCTCTATTGTTGTTGTTGTTTTTATCTCACTTTTTCATATTCTCAAGCAATAAACAAGGCAACAGTTATATTTTTCTTTGAATAATGTGATTCGTTTTTTAAAAGATGAGTTAAGTTTTCAAAAGGATATATGGCAATAGTGAGGAATGGTTTTAAGAACCTGGAAAGATAAAGTAATGTTAACTTAAAAATCACATTATAATGAATCAGAGAAACTGGATAAGTTAAAAGAAACATTTTCTGATATCAAGGCAAGTTGACTCTGGCCTGAACAAGAATTATCTCAGCCAGAGGCAACTGGTCAGAGTGAGATGAGTCAGAGAGAAACGTATTTCCTGTGTCCAGCTTACATGGTCCAAAAAGACCAGGTACTTGGGATAATTGGGTATACCTGAAGCAGAAATGACATGTATCAACCTTATAAACAAACTATATCTTTTCACTTTCTAAGTTCCTTTCTCTAAATAATTATTATCAACTTGTGGTTCAAGATCTTAGTTATAGCATCACTTGGGAATTGATTAGAAAATAAATGTTTTTTATGTGTATAGAGGGTTGGTAATGGTTACAGTGATTGGAGGTCAGATCTAGTAGTACTCAGGGGATCAGGTTATATACCAGGATTGAATTTGGGCCTTCAGTGCACAAAACATGTGCCCCACCCTTTTTGCTATTGTTCTGCACTCTTGTACTTGTACTTTAATCCAGTGCTTCTCAATTATTTTCTGTCATGCCCCCCTAGGAAGAAGAAAACATTTTTTGCACCCCCTGCACGACTGTAAATAGAATCTTTACTTAAGCACCTTTAACCTGCAAAACAAAAATATATAAAATAATTGGAGCTAATTTTTTAATCAGAGGTGATGTCTGGATTTTAATGGCTACAATGAGCACTGCCAGTTGTGCCCCAAACAAACAAAACTTTCCTCTTCTTGGAATAATTGATGCATGCTTAGTTATTGATGATACTCCTTTCTAAAGGCAGTTATACAATGATGATATTTTTGTTTAGAGTTTTACTACCCATATATTTTTCCTTTTATAACTCAAAACAATGTCTTTTGGAAAATCAGAGGAATGATACAACTTTTCCAAATATTTTGAGCTGGTAAGGGGAAGAGTTGGCACAATACCAACATTTACACAAATAATTTAGTTCTTTCCTTCCATCCTTTTCATTACAGTGTTGCAATCTATAAAAATGTAACATATATGTATGTATATACCCACATAAACATGATATTGATTACTGTAACATTTGGGTGCTTTTCAAATAGTCAAAATAGCCCCAGAATTTCTCAAAAACTGACTGGACTATTAATACAAATAATGTCCCATTTTTATCTATGTATTGCAAAAAATAATGAATAATGAGGCTAGATTGCAACTATGGATCTCAAAAGACCATTACTTCTTAATTTGGATGAGCATAGCATGAATCTCTTTTAACGATGCCTTCTTTGATTAATATTAGAGTTAGCTAGCATTCACTGTCAAGCACATTAACTGACAGCCCAGAAAACATGACATGAAGAAAATATTCAGAACACTTGGAAGGAGGCACACTCAGTTTCTAAAAATAGAGGAAATCCGCCAGGAGTCATGAAAATGCAATATAGATTAGTAAGAGACTGAAGGGATTAGTAGCCCAGCTATTTCCATTTATAGATATGTGAACTGAGAACCATTAAACTGGAAAATGTGCCCAAGGTCACAGATGACTCTTTACATTTCTTGGGTTGTATTTCAGAAAAGTGATGACTCTGTGATCTCAGAAGGTTAAGTGGTTTAGCATCAACATGTCGTTTGC